>NC_090445.1:1418985783-1419288474 GCF_031143425.1 Pleurodeles waltl
TGAGCACTATGCCCCTACAATGTCAAAGCAAAACCTTAGACATTATAAGTGCAGGGTAGCCATACGAGTATATGGTCTGGGAGTCTGTCATACACGAACTCCACATCACCATAATGGCTACACTGAAAACTGGGAAGTTTGGTATCAAACGTCTCAGCACAATAAATGAACACTGATGCCAGTGTACATTTTATTGTAAAATACACCCAGAGGGCATCTTAGAGATGCTCCCTGAAAACATACCCGACTTCCAGTGTGGGCTGACTAGTTTTGCCAGCCTGCCATACACCAGACATGTTGGTGGCCATATGGGTAGAGTGCCTTTGTCACTCTGTGACCAGTAACAAAGCCTGTACTGGGTGGAGGTGCTTCACACCTCCCCCTGCAGGAACTGTAACACCTGGCGGTGAGCCTCAAAGGCTCACCCCCTTTGTTACAGCGCCACAGGGCATCCCAGCTAGTGGAGATGCCCGCCCCCTCCGGCCACTGCCCCACTTTTGGCGGCGAGGCCGGAGGAGATAATGAGAAAAACAAGAAGGAGTCACTGGCCAGTCAGGACAACCCCTAAGGTGTCCTGAGCTGAGGTGACTCTGACTTTTAGAAATCCTCCATCTTGCAGATGGAGGATTCCCCCAATAGGATTAGGGATGTGCCCCCCGCCCCTCAGGGAGGAGGCACAAAGAGGGTGTAGCCACGCTCAGGGCTAGTAGCCATTGGCTACTAACCCCCCAGACCTAAACACACACCTAAATTGAGTATTTAGGGGCCCCCAGAACCTAGGAAGATAGATTCATGCAACCTGAAGACAAAGAAGGACTGCTGACCTGAAGCCCTGCAGAGAAGACGGAGACACCAACTGCTTCGGCCCCAGCCCTACCGGCCTGTCTCCCCACTTCGAGAAAAACTGCAACAGCGACGCGTCCCCCAGGGTCCATCGACCTTTGAAGCCTCCGAGGTCTACCCTGCATCTAAAAGGACCACGAACTCCTGAGGACAGTGGCCCTGTTCCAAAGAACCTGCAACTTTGCAACAAAGAAGCAACTTTTAAAGACCACACGTTTCCCGCCAGAAGCGTGAGACTTGCAACTCTGCACCCAACGCCCCCGGCTCGAGTTGTGGAGAACCAACACTTCAGGGAGGACTCCCCGGCGACTCCGAGACTGTGAGTAACTAAAGTTGTCCCCCCTGAGCCCCTACAGCGACACCTGCAGAGGGAATCCCGAGGCTCCCCCTGACCGAGACTGTCTGACTCCCAGATCCCGACGCCTGGAAAAGACCCTGCACCCGCAGCCCCCAGGACCTGAAGGATCGGAACTCCAGTGCAGGAGTGACCCCCAGGAGGCCCTCTCCCTTGCCCAGGTGGTAGCTACCCCGAGGAGCCCCCCCCTCCCCTTGCCTGCCTGCATCGCTGAAGAGACCCCTGGGTCTCCCATTAAATCCTATTGCAAACCCGACGCCTGTTTGCACTCTGCACCCGGCCACCCCTGTGCCGCTGAGGGTGTACTTTCTGTGCCTACTTCTGACCCATTTGCCTGTGTGTGTACAACAAATGCTTAACACTACCCTCTGATAAGCCTACTGCTCGACCACACTACCACAAAATAGAGCATTAGAATTATCTCTTTTTGCCACTATCTTACCTCTAAGGGGAACCCTTGGACTCTGTGCATGCTATTTCTTATGTTGAAATAGCACATACAGAGCCAACTTCCTACAGAATCCAAGTGGCTGGATCAGCTTGGGAAGATGTTTTCTTCCTCCAGCCTGGCATTGAGGTCCGTAAACACCTCTTTCCTATTGGGCCATTATTCCCATACTTTATGGGATACAGTGGCACAGGTGCTGCCCCGGGTCCCGGAGGGTGTACGGGACACTCTCACCCAGACTGACAAGGATGGGAGAGATGCAGCAAAGTTTACGATCCGGTGTGGTTTGGACACGACTGACTCGCTGGGCAGAGCGATTTCATCGTCAGTGGCCCTACGTTGCCACGCCTGGCTACGTTCTACTGGTTTCTCAGGGGATGTCCAGTCCAGCTTGATGGACAGGCACTTTGATGGCTCTTGCCTTTTTGGCGAAAAGGCAGACTCCGCGCTTGAGAGGTTCAAGGATTCTCGAGCCACGGCCAGATCCTTGGGCCTTTCAGCGCCAGCACGACAGCAGTGTCTTTCGCCCCTTTCAAAGCTTCAGAAGGGACGTGGTACCACAACAGCCACAGTTTAGCCACCGTCCTCAGGCTTCACAGCATCCCGGAAGAGGACGTGGTTGTGGTATCATCAGACCCAGAGGGTCTGGCCAGAGTTCGGCCGCAGCACGGCCCCCCCCTCCACTGCGCCCAAGCCCTCCTAGTATGGTTCTGCGGGATCACGTCCGTCCAGTTGGAGGGAGGATTCATTTTAATCTCCCTCACTGGCTTTCCATCACCACAGACTAGTGGGTCCTGAAGATCATACGGAAGGGCTACTCCCTTCCCTTCCAGTCTTTCCCTCCTTCTGTCCCTCCGACAAAAGAATGGCTGATGGAGGACCATCTGGCTTTGCTCCACAAGGAAGTTACGGCTCTCTTGACCAAGGGAGCCATAGAAAGAGTCCCGATATCAGAAGTAGGCAGTGGTTGTTATTCCCTCTACTTTCTGATTCCTAAAAAGAACAAAGCCCTTTGCCCTATCTTGGATATAAGGGACGTCAATCTCTTCCTCAAGAAGGAGAAATTTAAGATGCTCACTCTTGCTCAGGTGTTGTCTGCCCTAGACCAAGGAGACCGGATGGTAGCGTTGGATTTGCTGGATGTGTATTTCCACATTCCTATCCTGCCAGCCCACAGGCGTTACCTGCGGTTTAAGGTGGGCCACGAGAACTTTCAGTTTACCGTGCTTCCTTTCGGTCTCACCAGTGCCCCTCGGGTGTTCACAAAGGTGATGGCGGTAGTGGCAGATCATCTGCGCAGGTCAGGGCTTTCAGTCTTCCCCTACCTGGACGCTTGGCTGTTGAAGGCTTCTATGCCCCAGGCTCTCGTCACCCACCTCCAGATGACGGCGTACCTCCTGCATTCGCTGGGGTTCATTATAAATGTGCCGAAGTCACACCTGACTCCCTCTCAGAAGCTCACTTTCATCGGCGCCTTCTGGACACAGTGCAGTATCGGGATTATCCTCCCGAACAGCGTGTCCAGAATATTCAGGTTATGATACCTATGTTTCGGCCTCTATCCTGGATTTCGGTGAGACCGACTCTGAGGCTGTTGGGACTTATGGCTTCCTGCATTCTATTGGTCAAGCATGCCAGATGGCGCATGTGGGCTCTGCAGTGGGGACCTAAAGTTCCAATGGGCACAGCATCAGGGAAATCTTACAGAAATGGTTCAGATCTCGGAGGGGACTTCAAAAGATCTGCAGTGGTGGTTAGTGAACTGCGATTGGGTCAAAGGCATACTCCTCTCCCTTCCCCAACCAGATCTAACAGTAGTGACAGATGTGTCACTTCTGGGATGGGGCGGCCATCTGGGGGAGGTGGAGATCAGAGGTCACTGGTCTCCGGCGGAATCCAGGCTCCACATCAACTTGCTGGTGCTTCGGGCGATCCGGCTTGCATTAAAAGCATTTCTTCCTGTTGTGAAAGGGAAGGTGGTGCAGGTGTTCACGGACAACACTACCGCAATGTGGTACTGCAACAAGCAGGGCGGTGTGGGGTTGTGGACCCTTTGTCAAGAGGCTTTACGTCTTTGGACATGGCTGGAACAGTAAGGGCATGACCCTGGTGGTTCTACACCTGGCAGGTTCTCTGAACACCAGGGCAGATGAGCTCAGCCGAAAATGATTAGAGGATCACAAATGGTGTCTCCATCCGGAGGTGGCGCAAGGACTCTTTCAGCAATGGGGAGAGCCTTGGTTAGATCTGTTTGCCTCCGTAGAGAACACACAATGTCAGCAGTTTTGCGCGTTGGAGTTTCCAAGGGGGCTATCGCTAGGCGACGCTTTTCGTCGCGAGGAGAGTTCAGGCCTCCTGTACGCCTTTCCGCCTATACCACTTCTGCCCAGAGTTCTCAAGAAAATCAAGAACGACCGGGCCCAAGTAATCCTAGTGGCTCCGGATTGGGCACATAGAGTTTGGTATCCAGAGCTTCTCAAAAAGAGCATTGGTCCTCCAATCGGGCTGCCTCTTCGAGAGGATCTTCTGTTGCAGCAGCAGGGGAAGGTTCTCCACCTGAACCTGTCAACTCTGCGCCTTCATGCGTGGAGATTGAGCGTCGTCAGTTGATGGTTTATGACCTCCCTCCCGAGGTCTGTGATGTCATTCTGGCAGCCAGGCGTCCCTCTACTAAGTCGATCTACGCCTGCCGTTGGAAACGCTTTGTTTCATATTGTACAGAGGTCTATTGATCCTCTTTCTTCTTCTCTGTCTAACATCCTTTTGTTTATATTGTCTCTTGCCCAGCAGGGTTCCTCCTTGGTGACACTGAAGGGCTATCTTGCAGCCTTATCGGCTTTTCTTCAGTTGCCCGATCAACCATCTCTGTTTAAATCACCTATAGTACAGAGGTTTTTGAAAGGGCTTGTGCATCTGTTCCCGCCTGTGCCTTTCGTCATGCCCCAGTGGGATCTTAATTTGGTTCTTACCTTCCTTATGTGTGCTTCCTTTGAGCCCTTGCATAACTGTCCTCTCCGGCTGCTCACTATTAAAACAGCCTTTTTGGTGGCAATTACATCTGCCAGGAGAGTGAGTGAGCTGCAGGCTTTCTTCAAAGCCACCTTATCTCATGAAATATCCTGACAAGGTAGTGTTAAGAACTTGTGCCTCTTTCCTCCCCAAGGTGGTGACCCCTTTCCATCTGGGTCAAAATATCACCCTGCCCACCTTCTTTGCACCTCCGCATCCCTCTAAGGAAGAGGAGCGTCTCCATCGGCTGGACCCAAAATGAGCGTTATCGTTCTACCTTGACCGCACTAAAGAGTTCCGGGTGGACGACCAACTCTTTGTGGGGTACGTTGGTGCAAAGAAGGGTCGGGCGGTGCAGAAACGATCCATTTCGCGATGGGTCGTTTTCTGTATAAAGATCTGCTACGCTTTGGCAAGAAGCAGCCTCCCGAGGGCTTGAGAGCTCGTTCTAGTAGGGGAAAGCTGCTACCCCTGCGTTAGCACGTGGCGTACCGGTGGTGGACATCTGTCAGTCTGCAACGTGGGCTTCTTCGCACACGTTTGCAAAACACTACTGCCTCGATAGCCAGGTAAGAAGAGAGGGGCATTTTGCCCAGTCTATTTTGCAGGTCATCCTAGTGTAAAAATCTCCTTCAGTCCCACCGCCAGGGGTTATAGCTTGGGTATCTATTCTAAGGTAAGGAAGCTGCAGCTAGAAGTCTCTATCAGATGAACAAGTTACTTACCTTCGGTAACAAGGTATCTGGTAGAGACTCTATCCAGCTGCAGATTCCTTACACCCACCCAAGCCTCCCCGCTCTGTGGATATATTTTATACAGAGATATATATATATATATATATATATATATATAATATGATTTTGCCATTTTTGCCTTTCTTAAATGCATGAAATAATTTTTTACTTTAAACAGTCAAAGCGGTAAAATCCATAATTGTTGGTTCTTCCATGACTCTGCGCTTCTGGCATGGGAAGTTGTGGAAAAGAACAGACGTACACGTGCCGAGATGGCGTCTATATAGACAAGCGTAACATCATAGACGCACTGAAGACGCACGCGGAGCTGGTCGACTCACGCGGATTAGAACGACACCGCCCGACGGCGCGCGCGCAGGGTACTGCTCAGAAAAAACTCTGGATTCGAAGCGGACGCCAAGGAATTCTATGGTAAGGAATCTGCAGCTAGATAGAGTCTCTACCAGATACCTCGTTACCGAAGGTAAGTAACTTGTTCATCTAGTGTTGGGTCCGGAGTGTTGCAAGTTGTTTTTGTTAGAAGAATCTTTTTGAGTCATGAGATTGAGTGACTCCTCTCGGTGATAGTCCACGTGGGCATTGAGTCCCTTGTTAGATTGTTTCCTCTCTGCCATCAGGTTTGGACATATATTCCTCTGTCTGGTATTCCTCAGCTCGGTCTTGTGTTTGGATCACATTTTCCCTACCGCACGTGACCTGAATTTCTATGTCAGGGGTCAGTTAGCTGCCCTTCGGGGTGCCAGTGCCCGCCTCGGGCCTAATACTCCACGTGGTGTTGAGAAATGCAGGGCTGATGTAAGGCACCCTATTTTGGTTTTACCCTCAATGCCATTCAAAATTCCCAAACACCAATCAGCACCTGATGTGTAACTTGTGTTTGTCCCTGACAGAAGAAACATGAGACTCCTGTCTGTCTTTTCGATCCAAAAAGACCCTCTGAGACCAAAGAGCACGTTGTTTGGAGATGGCGTCGAAGACACCAGATGACACACCTGATATCTTCGGGGAAGAGCAGGACCAGGAGGAGATAGCATACACAGAGGCTTTCTCTGTACAAGATTTGGAGTCGATGTTCAATCGAAGATCGACAGCCAGCCTCTCACCTTGGTGCAACCTGTGAGTACATCAGCCCTGGCCTCCTACACAAAGATTCTCAAGAAGCTGAAACAGGTCGTCGGCCCACCACGGCCTTCGGGCCATGGTCGGATCTGAAAATTATTCGGATGCCTCACCTTCTGGCTCTGCATCAAAAATAGCTAAGACTGAAACTTCTTCGGCATCGACCTCTGGCTCGACACCATCTCATGCAACCCCAGGATCAAGTCAAACCTTCAACGCGAGTGCTTTGGCTCTGAGCAAGAAGCCATATACATCCGTGGCAGAGCCGACAGCTTTGAGTCATTACTCAAAGAGTTGACATGAAACAGAAGGCGGCCCCTACAGACACTATAGATATAGATATATCTATATCTATATATAATAATATGGTCATAAATCTCTCCTGACTCTATTGTTGTCAGCACGGCACAGAAACGTGCTAATCGTCAATCAATAGGAGATGCACCTGTCCGTGACAAAGAAAGTTTTAAAAAAAAAACTAGATGCTGCAAGAAAACAAGTAGCTGCACAAGCAGCCAATCATTGGCATATTACCAATTCAAAGACACTCATAGCATGCTATGATAGGGCTCACTGGGATGAAATGGAAGACCTCCTTCACTTGCTCCCAGAGGAGCATCGCAAAAGGGGACAATAAATAGTTGCTGATGGCCAAACTATTTCAAATAATGCCATTACATTTTCCACTGATGCAGCTGATAGTGTGGCACATGGTATTAATTACAGCATCATTATTAGAAGGCATGCTTGGCTCAGCTGTTCCGTTTTTAAACCTGAAATCCTACATGCAGTCTAAATATGCCTTTTGACAAAGAATATCTGTTTGACCAGGAGGTGGAAACAGAAAAGGCTTTTGGGTGCCTACTCACTACATCTCATAGGGGTAAATTGTGTCACCACAATTCTGGAGAGGTTTTAAACCCTCATCTAATGAACACTCCACCTCAAAAGCTAAACAAGGCACCCATTTCTACCATAGAGGTTCCTTTAGAGGTGCAAGCAATAAAGGCACAGGTAAGGGGTCTACCTCCAGAGGATCCACCTCAAATACACACCAGTGTATACTTCCACACCTTCCCCCTACCGAAGAGGTCCGAGCCTGTGGAAGATTAATGCAGTTTTACCAGCAATGGTCTGATATCACCACAGACCAGTGGGTTCTATTGATTATCCAACATGGTTGCCGCCTAGAACTCCTATCTACACCTCCACATATCTCCCCTCATGCTCACAGGCTTTCACAAGACCTTCCTGCTCTTCTAAAAGAAGAGGTACAATCCCTTCTTCTCAAAGGGGTTATAGATCCAGTTCCCCTCTTACAACAACGACCAGGAGTATACTCCCTATACATCCTTATACCAAAGAAGGATGGGTCAGTAAACCCAACTCTAGATCTCCAGCCACTCTGTCTATAGATTCTCTCAGAGCATTTCCATATGGTCCCTCTGCAAGATGTCATTCTCCCAATACAACAAGGCAACGCCACGACAGGTCTAGATCTTAAGGACGCATACTTTCACATTCCCATTCACCCAGCACACCACAAATATCTAAGATTTGTCATTACAGGGAAACATTATCAATTCAACGTTTTCTCATTCGGGGTGAGAACTGCTCCCAGGGTCTTCACAAAGTGTCTTGCAGTGGTTACGGCATTTCTCAGAAGACAGCACATACATGTATTCCCCTACTTGAATGGTTGGCTCATCAAAACTAGTACCATGCAGCATGAGTCGTACTTAAACCACAGTAGGCCTTCTCTACACTATAGGGTTCACAATAGACTTTCTCAAATCTCACCTCCATCCTCTACAAATGTACCCCTATTTGGGAGCAGTCCTCAATAAGCAGTCTGCTTTGGCATATCCAAACTCCTCACATCAACTATTTGGAGTTACAGGCAGTATTTCTAGCACTCAAAGCTTTTCTACCTCAACTCTCTCACAAAGTGGTTCATGACAGCCATGTGTTATCTGAAGAAATTGGGGGTGGGGAGGTGAGGGGACACTGTCTCCTTAGCTGACTCTACTTGCTCAGATAATTTGGAAATGGGCAATTCCCCACCACACTAATTTACTGGCAGAGTGTCTCCCAGAGATGGACAATCAATTTGCAGACTTCCTCAGCAGGATGCAGCAACAAGTCCACGAATGGTAACTTTACCACCAAGTACTTCATCAGTGCTTTAAAAGGTGGGGACACCAGAAATGGATCCCTTCACCACTGCAGAAAAATCAAAATGCCAAAACTTTTGGGCCAGATAACCACACCCTCAGTCCAAAGGCAATGCTGTATGGATGAATTGGTCAGGGATATTTGCTTACGCTTTTCCACGTCTCACTCATTCTGTCCTCATAAAATGAGACAAACATTACTCACCATGATCCTTGTAGCTCCCACATGGGCACGACAACCTTAGTTCACAACCCTGCTGGATCTCATGAGAAACTCCCCAACAGGCCAGACCTTCTCACTCATTTACGGTCAAATCGGACATCCAGATCCCAAGACACTCAATCTTGTGATATGGCTCCGGAGGTCATAGAATTCGGTTACTTGAATCTCCCCTTTGAATGTATGGGAATTCTTAAGGAGGCAAGTAAACTTACAACTAGACAGTGTTATGCTGCAAAATGGAAGCATTTTGTTTGCTATTGTCAACCTAAACACATTGACCCATTCAAAGACTCAGTTTAGGACATTGTTTTTACTTGTTACATTTACAAAAAGCAAACTTGGCATACTCGTCTATTAGACTTCATTTGGCAGCGATAGCTGCCTACCTTCAGAACAGACAACATACCTCTTTATTCAGGATTCCTGTTATTAAAGCCTTCATGGAAGGTCTCAAGAGTCATCCCGCCCAGGACTCCCCTAATTCCAACATGGAATCTAAATGTTTTTTTCACTAGACTCCTGGGTCATGAAGCCTATGCATTCTTGTTCTTTGCAGTTCCTTTCATGAAAGGTAGCCTTTTTGATAGCTATCACTTCTTTAAGGCATGTAAGTGAAATACAGGTTCTAACTTTAGAAGAGCCATTTTTTCAATTATATAAAGAAAAAATAGTTCTTATGACAAATCCTAAATTCCTTCCAGAAGTGATTTCACCATTTCTTATTAATCAGTCAAATGAGTTATCTGTTTTTTTTTCCCACACCCAGACTCCGTTGCAGAGAGAGCTCTTCACACACTTGACGTTAAGAGAGCTGTTATGTATTATATTGACATAACTAAGCGTTTTAGGAAATCCAAATAGCTTTTTGTAGCGGTCTCCATGCCTCACAAAGGCAATCCCATTTACAAAATAAAATAAAAACGGTATAGCCAGATGGATAGTCAATTGTATTCAAACTTGTTATCTTAAAGCTAATAGACAGTCGCCTATTACTCCTAGGGCACATTCCACTAGAAACAGTGCCTCTAAGGCTTATTTAGGTAACATTCCAATAGCTGACATTTGCAAAGCTGCTGGTTGGTCTACACCACGTGCATTTACTAGACACTATTGTGTAGATGTTTTAGCACAGCAACAATCTAATAATGGTCAAGCTGTGCTTAGGACACTGTTTCAAGCCACTCCAACTCCTACAGGCTAGCCACTGCTTTATTGAAGGGGACTGCTTTACACTGTGCAAAGCATATGTATCTACAACAACAGATGCCAATGAACAGAAAATGTTACTTACCTAGTAGACATCTGTTCATGGTCATATGTAGATTCACATGCGCCCTCCCTCCTCCCCAGAAGCCTGTGGTCGTTGTAGTGGCATTCTTATGTAAATATTGTATATATGTAAATACATTGCATGGGCATCTTTCTCTTACTCTCGATAAATACTCATTACCTCACCCACCTGTGGGAAAACAGTATAACAAAGGACTCTATGCCCATGCGCACCATCACCGAGAGGAGGAGTCACTATCTCGTGACTAAAAGATTCTTCGAACAAAAACAACTTGCAACACTCCGGACCCAACACTAGATGGCGGACTTATGCAAAGCATGTGAACCACTACATGCCACGAATATTTGTCTACTGGGTAAGTAACATTTTCCTTTTTATGGCAAATTATGCCTTCACTGTTTGTGAAGCATCCTTGTGGTGAAAAGAAGGCACGGAGTGACTCACCGTCAGTCTGTATTATTTGTTTGCCTAATTCTCATCTTCGAGAGACATATCATCACCGCTAGAAGCTGTCAAGAGGAACTCTGAAGGACAGAGATCGTCAGGCTGCAAGGCTTGCAAGACGGAGGAAAGACAAGATGTTCAAGCTTCTTTGAGAAGTCTCAGTCCTCCTTCAAGGAGCCCTCCTCTCAAAGTAAAGATGCACACAGAGGACGATTGCATGGAAAAAAAGCCATTCCCCATCTAGTCAACAGGTAGGGGGTTGAAATCAGGGACAATTCCTGTGTGTTCACTGTCAAAGTTTACATTGAGAGTGACCGCCGGCATACAAGTCCATGCTGTCGAACCAGCTGTCAAACAGTTTTGTCATCAAGGCTCTCACCAACAGTTCCATTGAAGTACCCGATGATGTCATCGAGGTCGACATTGAGGCATTCGCAGACGTCCACTAGACACTGGATGTCAAGGCACACGGCAGTGCCAAAAGAAACTACATCTAGGGATCTATGGCAGTCATTGATGTTGAAGCATTCATTGAAAGGATGTTTTTTGAGGTCACACAGTTTGATGTTGCGGCAGCTAGACAAGTCAAGATCGATGTCCAACATACCACCTAAATGGCTATCGACGTCAAGAAGCCGTTCTTGCTCATCAGACGTTCAGATTTTGTAAGCGGAGTACAGAAAGCCAATGTCTCTCAACTTCAGTGGGGCCTCCTCCTGACCCATCTGTGAATTTATCACCACATTGACTGGATAGTGTGTGCAAGTAGTGTAATCCTTCCCTTGAGAGTCCCGAATCAGAGCCTTCACAAATTTACTATCTATCCAGCGGCACCAAAATACACTCCTCATGCATTCTCTCCAGATTCGCTTCCACCCTTACGAAGAGATGTACAGTTTCACTGCAGTCTCCATGATGGTCCAAGACCCTGCTGAGGCCTAGATCAACGTCCAGAACTCAGCAGAGGCGTAAATCAAGGCCCAGAACTGTGCACAGATGTACATCAAGATTCAGTCGCCAAGAACCAGGTCTACTTCCAGGTCGCAATAATCTAATCAATCCAGATCATGCAGAGGAGAAATACAGCACCCACCTGGTGTACCATGTCATGTTCCTCTGTGAGGTATTACTCTAACACACTTATGGGCATGCCTCCTGCATGGATTTCTCTGTTGGACAACTTAATTACATTTAATGGTGTATTAGTTAGATGCTCAGCAAAATTTAACACTTCCTTACCAACACCTACTACATCTTCCTCAGTTATATATGAGACTGCACATCACAGAACAGCATCTAGACCACTCCTTCCTCTGGGTCTGACTTGTAAGAACCATTGAGGCAACTGTATTCGACAACGGCTTCCTTACGAAATTCGCCATCAGGGATCCTGAAAAAGTACAAGGCACCTAGTACCCATTATTTCAAAGGTGTGATCCACTACCAGACTTGGTTGTTGTGACTGCAGCTCAAAAGAATAACTCTGCTGCTGCTTTGTCATCCGTGCCTCTGGACAAAAATAGCAAGCAGGTGGAAGCTATAGGTAGAAAGATGTGCTTCACATCCTTCTCTTTTATGAGGTGGCCAGCGCCGCTGCCTTGCTAAGAAGGTATGACAGGTCACTCTGTGACTCTTTCCAGGTTCACCGAGAAACTTCTAAAGGCGGACAGTCAGGACTTTCAAGAGATCCTCCATGAGGGCGGCTTAGTCTCCAATAAGGCTATTAGTGTAGCCGCAGATGCTTCAGACCTGGCCGCACATGGATATTCCCATGGCATCTGTGCCAGAAGGTCATTCTGGCTTCACTTCCGAGGACTGTAACCTGAGGCACAGCACAGGATTCTCAACCTCACTGGCAATTTATTTGGCTCCCATGCGAATGACGAAATGGCCAAAACGAAGACCGAGCTGGATACGCAGAAGGCTGTAGATTTTGAGAAACAGAAAATTTGGAAGACGATACAGGTCTTTTGATAAGTGATCTTAGCAGATAGTTCATACTCCTTACTAGTTTACGCACCAGCAGTATCAGGCCCGATCGCATTATCATCCCCGCACAGTAGATCAAGGGAAAGGAGCTCCTCCACAACCAGCATCCTCTTCAAAAACAGCAGCCAAAGAGTGAGCCATTATTTACCCCTTCTCTGTTACCTGCTTCGGTAGGGGAAGGTATCATCAGGTACCTAGACGAGTGACGATCCATCACAAGCGACACATGGGTCTTGGATATTGTTCAGAAATGTTTCTCACTTTGATTCAAGTCTCCTCCTCCCGCAGTCCCTCCCGCACCTACAGAAACTTTTGTCATCAGCAAACACTCCTGCAACATGAGATCGCCAGTCTCATACAAAAGTAGGCCAATGAGACGTTCCATACTTAAAAAAGGGGACGGGGCAATTACCCCTGCTATTTTCTAGTAAGGAAAAAATCCCAATCCCAGAATTCAAACCTACTATGCACTTAATAACACTGAACAGATTCAGTCACAAATCAAAGTTTAGGATACTTGCCCTTCAACAGATTTATCCCCACATCCATCAGGGTGACTTGATGTGGTTCATCGATATACAGGAGGCTTACTTATATATTCCAATCACCAAAGCCCACCGGAAGTACCCGCACTTCCAAGTAGCATCCAAACACTGCCAGTACAAAGTACTACAGTTCAGCCTGAAATCAGCATCTCTCACATTCTCAAAATGTATTGCCATAACTGCAGCATACCTAAGGTGGAGAAGGATATTTGTCTACCTTTACCTAGACGACTGGCTCATAGAAAGCCACTCCTCGTCTCAGGCGGAAAGACCTCATAACTGCATCGAGAACCTACAAACACCTAGGTTTCAGCATCAATTTCAGAAAATCAGTACATACTCCATGCCAAAAAATAAATTACTTGGGCGCACTCTGGACACAAAGGCCACAAGAATATATCCTTCAGAGGAGAGGTTATCCTCAATCAGTCTGAAGTGTTGCACTCTCCTTCATACTTATCACCCGTCAGTCAGACATGTGGCGTCTTTTTTTGGGCTCGATGGCCTCTTGCATTTTCATCATCCCACAGGCCAGGTTGCACATGATACCTCTGCATCAAACGCTAAAGGATCAGTGGACTCAGTTCTCAGACCACTAAGAAGACCAACTGACCCTCTCACAAGATGTGCTGTAGTCGCTTCCATGGTGGTCTCGTTGTTACAATTGACTGATGGGAGTTCCTTTTCACCAGGACCCCCCCAGACAGACGCTAATCACCGATGCCTCCCTCCAGGGGTGTTGGGCCCCTACAAACCCAAGGACTGTGGTCAGACAAGGAACAGCAGTATCGCATAAAAATGCTGGAGCTGAGGATGGTCTTTCTAGCCCTCAAGTCTTTTTATCCATCCTTAGGGATATGCTCTCTCCTGGTCCAAACAAACAACACGACCATGATGAATAACTTAAATCAGACGATGATCAAAGGGGAATGCCCTTTTGATAGACTTGTCAAGGAAATTTCTTTACATGTTTTCCCAGATTCTGCTGCTACCTATAGTCATCAACAAGTTGTACAGATCCTGGACCAGAATAATCTTCATAGCATCAGAATGGTCTTGCCAGTGGTGATTCCTAGATCTTCTTTACTTGTCAAAGACCACACAAGAAGTTGCCATGCAGACCGGCTCTCCTGTACACACTTGGAAGACAGATGTTCCATTCCAGCCTGCCCTCACTAAGCTTGACAGCATGGCTCCTGAATTCCTCCAGTATGGACTTTTAGGCCTCACAGTATTTTATGGACATCCACAAGGAGTCCAAAAGACCTTCTACCAGAAAATGTTATGTCTTCAAGTTTAAGAGGTTTTATTTGTGGTGAACCCAAAATAATCACCATCCAACTTTGGGCCAAGAGAATGTAATCTTACCTTCTCTTACATTTAGCAAAGTCTGGTCTGCAGTCTCCCTCCATAAAGATGAATTTAGCAGCCATTACTGTTTTCAGAATATCTCCCATATAAATGTCTTTCTTTCAAATGCTTGTGGTCAGAGTTTTTTTTTTAGAATGGCTAAAGGAGGTATTACCTCCTGTAAAATCTTCACCACAGTGGGAGTTTAATGTTGTTCTCTCAAAGCTCCTGAGTCCTCCCTTCGAACCCATACAAAAAGCCTCTTTACAGCACCTCATGTGGAAAGTGGCTTTTCTAGTTAATACTTCAACGTGTAGAGTGAGTGAAATTCAATCTCTGTGTGCTAAAGAGCCTTCTACAGTGTTCCATGCTAATATAGTGGTCAAGAGAACACATCCTAGTTTACTTCCCAAGGTAGTTTCTGATTTTCAGATAAATCAAGCTATTTCTTCACCAACATTTTTTCCTAACCTCCCTCCACTCCAGCGGAAATGGCTTTAAATTCCTTAGATATCAAGTTCTAATGTTTTACCTAATTAGTAAAAGCTATCAGGCAATCTTACCATACATATGTGAACTATAGCCCAATGATAACAAGCATATCTTCTTCCAAGCAGACCATCTCTAGGTGGACAGTATCTTGTTTAGTGCTTTCCTACCAGTTAGCCAACAAACACTTACCTGCCCGGCCTAAGGCCCTTTCTACCTGGGTAAGTTGACAACAGCTGCCCTACAGAGTACTCATTTCTGAGATATGTAAAGCTGGAACATGGAACTCAGTACACACTTTTACCAGACATTAGTGTCTTGGTTCAGACAGATACTCAGGTAGGGCAGGCCTCTTTAAGGACTTTTTTGATAAAATTACTGCTGTTTGCTCAGTGTTCTAGATTTGTCTGTAGGTGTGTGGGAAGAGCATGCTATTCTATTTAGTGCCTATTACTACTGATAAGGATCCCTTGGAAAGGAAGGATAAATTGCTTACATGTAATCCTAGTTCTCTTCCAGGGGAATCCTTATCAAAGTAATAAGCAACTCTCCTGCCTCCCCGGACAAATCTTTCATGCAGCAATGTATACTTCCTTTTGGTTATGTTTCTTCATGACACTGTAAAAAAGACCTGACATATGGGGCATGATGGATACAGAAGGTTCTCTGAGGTCTTAAACTCCTATGTCGTAAACAATGCCCTCCTATGTACAGTCTTTACCTGTATCAAACCTCTGATAGTCAATGAACCTACATTGAGAAAGAAATGAATATGAGTAGAAATGTGGGTACTGTTAACACTATTCTCTCTCTAGGGAGAGTTTACTCTGTATCACACTGTTTGCAAGACAGTACAACTCTCATGAGAAATATCCCACAAGGTATTAAAAAGTATCTACTGAGAACCGTGTACAATCTATGCAAAATCTGTCCGAAGTGTGAATATTCACTTTAAATAACCAAGGTCTGAAGTGCTAAAAATCATACTACGTGCAGACTTTATACTCTTGTGAAAACTTTACAGAAAGCCTGTTGTCTGAAGCAATACAAGCACATATACATAGGTCAGTACTTGGAGCACACAGTCTTCTATGTTATGTAGATATTGTCATGCTGAGACGAGTCTGTCTAATAATTCAAGCCTGCTTTTAGTACTTAATGTTTTATATACAATCTTTGCCTTGTTGGAAACTTTTTATGTGGAGTCAAAAACATGCAGAGCACACGCCGTCAACTTTCACCTACACAGTCTTCAAATCAAATATTTATAACCTGTTCAGTACCTCTACACACCTAAAATGTATTAGGAACACATGCATTTTGTGAACACTTACACTCATTAGCTGAACACAGGCTGTACAAAATTAGGTAGAAACGTAATATGGTAGTTACCTGCCATTATGTAAACTATTACAAAAAACTAGCACACTCATTGGATGATGTCATCAGTGATGTCATAAATGATGTCATAGAACATTTTGATAAGTGATAAAATGTGAAGGCGCATGCAGTGCATGGCGGGGAGGCAATAACTGGTAAATTTTCTTTTTTTTAAAGTTCAAAATATTATTGTTACTGACTTACTCTCTTAAATATAATGTTGCTTTACCCTTTGGTTCGTCAGTGAAATACAGGTAATATTTAATTTTACAATATTTCAGTCCTTGTTATTTTGATCACTGTACTTTCCCACCCATTGCTCACGTATTATGCTTGTGTAGTTAGTTGCCTAGCATCATGACCCAGCCTCAGTTGTGTCTGCATAAAGGGATTATCCTTCATTAAACTAGTTTACTGATGCATGTTGGTTGAGCCAATCAGCTTTTCTCCTTCACTTAATCATGTACGTTCTTTGCAGCTTCAATAGCCTTTTAGACATGATAATGAATGATGTGACTTCTGGCCGACCTAAAAGCAATTAGTTGGTAATAAATACATGTTTACTGATGAAGCAGGTTTTACAATGACACTCGTGAAATCATTTTAGTCTTGCACTTGCTACATTTCCTGTAATATTATGCATCTTCTCCAAATAAGTATGCCTTTGCATAAACAAATGTATCTGCTTTTTCTTAGGTTCTGTTTATGCCTTAGAAGATTAGTTTAATCACGAGCTGCTCACTTTACTGGTGTAAAGGATAAGGCTTCCTTTCAGTAGTAAGGAGAAGGGTACGCCAATTCAATACTGTTAAGATGACTTGAAGCAAAAGTCTGAAAGATAAGCATATTTCCAAGAAGAGCACATTTCATAAGGTGCACTTATTTATGTTGTAGAATCGCCATTCCTTACACTCCTTTAGTTAAACTGGCCTCAATTCTGTGCCCCCAACCACCTTCTCAAATCATTAGCAGCTTAGAAAGCTATTAAAAAGTAAAAATGTCACTGAATTTTGTAGATGGACAGTACTGCTATGATCGTATTGTACCAACATTGCTTCTTCTGTTGAAATGTTTCATAGATGTTACTTCCTCAGAAAATCAAATGTTCTAGGAGTAGGACATGTCTGTAACTGGATGTTTTAGTAGAATCTAGGAACTGCAACCCTACAGTCCTAATGCACAGAGGCAATAGTTTGTGTTGATGTCACTTCACTGGCTCCTTAACATTCTAATGACACTGTATTAGCAGATCTGATACCCGTAGGTCCTGTACTCAAACCCTACTCTGCTCATGTGGTGTGATAAGTTGCGTATGCAGAATATCATGCATGCATCTCCTCCACTTCAAACTTGTTTCCTCTGCTTCTTCAGCTCAGAATAGGCTTTCTGAGATTCAGGAAAGCCTTGAAAATGCATTTGCTTCAACTGGCTGTAAGGCAGAATTGCAGCTGATTATCCCCTGAAGCATTGAACTTCTACCAGATCGTTAGGATTCTGGGCATTTAAGGATCCGAGCGACAGACGTTTTGATGCCATCCTGATTCCTTCCCAATCCAGGTAGAGAACTTTGGCTGGCTTGTCTGTATATGCAAACCATAAACACACAAATAAAATAAAGAAAGAATATTGGCTTGGTATTACTGTCTGGAATTGTAGACACTGGATAGAAACCTGATGTAGGCGACTAGCAAACTCTCAAAAACCCATTACATTGCATTTTCCTTTCTATTAAAATCACATGATTGTGTTGCAGCATTCTTGGCCTATTGCTTGCTTACTTTGGGTTTTTATTTGTTCTAGGTGCAAGCTATCAACGAATCCAGTCGTTTTGAAGAAGAGATCAAAGCTGAACAGGAGGAAAAGAAAAAGCAAGCAGAAGAGAAAAAACAAAGGAAAGCAGCATTTAAGGAGCTCCAGTCTGCATTCAAGCCATGATTTTAGTCCTTTCACAATAATAAATTAAAATTAAATAAAAAACAGTTCATAATGGCAAACTGTTAAATGGACCAACTCTGACACATACACTTTTGCCGCCCTTGCAGAACAATACATTTCTCATATTATATATTTTTATTATGCAGCCCCCAAGTATTGAGTATCAAAGTTTTTTTTTTTAACTTCCTCGCAAAAGGCATCTGCTAAAATAGTAGTTGTTGTTTATCACCTATTTGTGGTGATTAAAAGCATGCTGTGGGAGAAGTTATGAAGGTGTTTTTCTGTGTATGTCATATTTTAGTCATGCATGTGGAAATGTAAAAAGTGAGTAAAAGGAATGGTTACATTGACACACTTATTCAGCGCTTTGCCAAGGCCTTAAGCATTGTTGCAACATGGGATCAAATTTCACAAAGCATTCACATGATATATACACACACACACACACACACACACTCACACACTCTCTCTCTCTCTCTCTCTCTCTCTCTCTCTCTCTCTCTCTCTCTCTCTCTCTCTCTCTCACTCAAAAGCATATTTTCCAACTTGTAAATTTGTTCTCAGTTTCTCACTTGCTTCTTTATTTTATGAAGGCACGATTGAGGGATTAGTAATACACTAGCATCCTTGTGAGTATGGGCCCCAGTTGTCCATGTAATGGTGAAGCTATTGCCAAAAAGACATGGAATTGAAGGAGAGGACAGGTGGGCTGACGGCATTTCTCAATCATTGGATTTTCGTAGATATTCATGAACATCGGAGCATTTCTACCAACGTGTTAGATCCCAAAACATGCATCCTGGAGGCAACATTTGTTTTATTTTTTTAAATGGCTATTTTTAATTAACATTTTAAAATTGGAAAACATACTTGGCTAAAGAAAACCTTTAATTGCAGACAAAAATGGAAAAAGAAGGAAATTATACATAAACCCATTATTTTCCATACACTACCCTTTTAATGTGTTGAGGATTTGCACTGTTTGGTTGTAGAGCATTGCCAGTTAATGCTGTTAATTTTTCCACTTTATGGAGGTAGGATCCCTTCTCACAGGAGTGTGTTATTTAGGAGTGTATTGCTCACAAAATCTTTTTTGAATCTGATATTTAACTTTGTTCACTGTTGTTTTTAAGACATCAAATCTTTTCACTATTTTCTCTTTCCAACTGTCTTTTCTTTTTAGTTGCTGTTAAAATATCTTGAAAGATGATCACATAGTTGGTATGGTGTCTTCCACTTAGAAATTGAGGAGGCAGAGTGAGTATGCCAGATTGTTAATCTAGGTCTTTTTGAAAAGAGGATATAACTTTCTACATTCAGGCCTCAGCAAAAGGGCTAGAAAGTGTTATGACTCCATGCCATGGCTTATTGGGATCCTTTGTCACTCCATGTAGCCCTTCAGAGAAAGTGTTGTTGCCCCTGTTCCCACTTATAATTGCCTTTTTTTGTAACAGGAAATATTTCCTACATAACCATAATTTGTTTTGGAGATCTCTTTTAAACATTAACTTGTTATCTGTGAAAATGTGCTGCAGAATACTACACCTAAAGAGATTGATTCTAATGTTAACAAATTGAAAAAAGAAACCAAAACTGGAGCATTGTGGTTGCAAGTGTGTGACCTCTGCTGAAAAGTGTTATAATATTTCTTTGGTGGAAAATTTATTTTCAAAACCCACTTTACTCCACTGGTATATGTTAAAATTGTATTCTTTCAAGATTTCCATTCATTTAAGAACAACAGCCAGGCCATACAGCATATTGCTGTTTTGATTTCTGAATGATATGTGACACAAACTGCAGCTTATTAGATCCTAGGATTTGTTTTTCTGAAATACATTCACAGTGCTACATGGCTGACACATTGTGTAAGGATATTTTTATGAAGTTATACTTTATATATTGGAAATGAAATAGCTTAAATGTATAAAGAAATACATAGTAAATACAATGTATGCTATGTGCACATATCTAATCTTTAAAAATGAACTACAATGATGCTCTTGTAGTGAGGCAAAGATAGTATATGCTAAAAACTACAAACCATTGGATACTCTAGCCATGTAATCCATGGGATTGCAGTCATTGGATGCAAATTATACTATGAATGGCTTGGTTTATCTTCGTATTAGACAGTTAATGTATTCCAGCATCTGTTCAAGAAGCAAATCAAATGTAATCAGAACAGAGTTGATATCCAAAACATACAAGATGCCAAATGGAAAGATTTACAAAAAATTTAATATTTTTATGCAAGGTATTTTAAAATTGTGTGGTCTGCAGATGTTAAGAAAGTAATAACCCTATCATAAAACAACATTTCTAATAAAACAAAAGATGATTTTTGCTATAAGGTTCATTTAGTGATTAGATGTTTTAATCACCTTTATTGAGAATGCTGATAGCCACCACCTATATTCCCAGAGGAGGTGTTGATTTTGAATATTTTTTGTTTCTGGTTTAATACAATTTATACGATGTAATGCATAATCTATTATCTATAAATCATAATTTATTGTAAATTGTCATTTGAAAAATGTGTACATGTTAAGGCTAAAACATATTACTTATATTTTTACATAAGCAAAAGATCAACATACATAATTTTCATATTTTATAAATAAAAATAGTCCTTTGGTGAATATGTTAATAAAGGACTAGTGATACAAAGAATGTGCATATCAGTGGTTTAACTATTAGATCTGCTATGAATTTAGTGATGGAGCCATATTGCATAGATTTATTTTTTAAGGTACTTCAAAATGCTGCTAACTAGATGTGGCCAATAATTGGTCAGATATGACTGTGGTACGGCCATTGTCTTAGGTACAGTTTCTGTCATGAATGCTTCCCAAGTATTCTCTTGTCCAAAGAGTAATCTAGGGATGAGACTCTGGTACTTGTTTTAACATCCAGTATACTCTTGCTCTAATGGAAATATGTTTAGATGGACCAAAGTACAAGCATCAACCTTATCATGATCTCTGGGCTAGTCTAAATCTAGTGTAACAAAGGGCAAACAATACACACAAAGTGTTGGTGTTCAAGGCTACTCCTTTATATGTGTAGTAGAAAATAAAAGCATTGGTGCTTTTGTAGGGGTCTGCTGAAGAATAGCTTTTCAAAACCTTGTTTAACATATATTAATATAAAAGCGGAAATGTTTATTGGGTTTGTGTGTTTGATTTATAATTGTTTGTCTTCCTCTTGTTAAAGCAAAGCTAATGTTCATATCCTTTCATGAGACAAATTATATTTTGAATATCTATTTTTACATCTTTTTAAGTCCTATTGTTTGTTCTATATTCATTGATGAGCCTTCTGTTATTAATTACTACTGATAATAGTTAGGATCTCAAAAATTAGTGATCTAACTATTGAGATTATGGTAAAAGTGCTAGTCATGTTGAAACGTGTCAAAAATAGAACATACTGCTTAATGTAGATTCAATCCGTCACCACTTAATCTCCATACCAAGTGTTTCAGGGTCGGGAGGGCAGCACCAAATTCAACCTCCAAATGTCTTAACTATTGAATAAATTGTGCCCCAAAAAAGGTCTCTTAAAAGCGGAGTCTAGTGCAAATAATCTGTAATTGCAGCTCTGCAACAGCCACTTCGAACTTGAAAGGAGGGCAAGTCTTTCAGCATTTTGGCTATTTCAGCTACTCCATGTCGAGCAGCTAGATGACTTAATCTATGCTGCAGGTGTATTTTTGGCTTCTCTAACTCTGAATTGATTTTAAATCCCAGTGACTCCATAAATCCTATTGTAAGAAGGCATCCATATGTTTAGCTGACCCAGTTCCACTGCTCCTCCTCTTCTGTCAAAGTAAGTACTCTGATTGTGGCCAAATTCAGCCAAATTAAATTTGTTGTTGAAGACCTACGTTAAAAGAGTTAAATCATTTGACACTGTCGCATAAGCCAAATGTCTATCAGTGTGAACAGGGGGCTATGGTATAGTTTTGTGTTAATTCAAGATTTATGACCATTAATGTGGAATAATCTCCTGCCTCGTAATAGGAAAAGTAAGATATTATTAACTTTGTTTGCTTTTATGCCAAATTCTTTGTGACGACAAACTACACAAGTGTTACTGAAGAACAAGAGATGTTAAATTGAATTCTGTGAGCTTGTACCTACTATCTTATACCGAAGATGTTCCTAGATAAATGCAAACTAGCACATCTACGCATTTTTTATTCACATGCAGCATTTCTTGCTTAAGCTTTGTCTACTGTCTAGTTAGTAAATATTTGGGAGCATCCGTTATGGCAAATGGGATTCTATGTTATGGCAGTTTGAGCGTGGAATAAGAGTAGCTCAGTTCAAAGCCCCTGCACAATGAATGCACAGTGTAGAATTATAAACCATTGGGTGCTCGTGGGACATTCCTCAGTGACTGTAATTCACAGAAAGGTTTTAACTTGAGGCTGAAACAAGTCACACCCGAATTGCCGAAACGTATTACAAAATCTGTGCTGCTTCATGTGCACATCATACTCTTTTATGAGGAAGAATAAATATATATATTTTTTAACTTAAATCTTATTGGTGCTGGGACATTGGTGAGCTGATATCTACGTTTCGTTTTACATTTTTTTGTTAATCAGTACTTCGAGACTAGCATATGAATGCATGGGGGAATTGCTTCGTTTAAAGCTTCTAATTCAGCAGAATTGTTTTTCTAATAAAAGTTGCTTTATATATTCTTATGTGTGTTCCTTATTTTGCATTATTGCGTGTTGAGCATTGACTACAGAACTGCTGGTGCATGTTTTCCTAGTCAGTCTCTCTGGCTTGTGGCAGCATTACAATAAGGTTGATGATTAGACGAAGCTTCCTCTATTGTTTTTGAAGAGTGAAATGTTGCATTAGTGCGTAATCGAATCTAATATCTGAAGCGTTTTGGAGATTTTCTCTAACGTGTGGTGTTGTGTGAGAATTGGCGTTGTGACTTTTTTTGACTGACAGTGTTTCCACTGTATGTTTATAACTGCGCAACATTTGAAATTTGTTATTTTGGCGTATGTGGAAAAGAACTCCAGCTTCACAGAAATCCCCCAAGTCCGGCATTGTGTGAAGAAACGTAAACGCAGTAAAATGGGTGTTTTTTATAGAGATTTTTAATTTAATGAACCAGCTTCCCACTGTATGAGTATAAGGTACCCCTTATCTGTAACCCCGCCCATCAGTGATTTATTTTACACCCAGTAGAACTTTTCTTTTTCAAAAGTCATTTTTTTTTCTTATACGCATAAATGTAAAAGCCTTGGTATGAAAAATGCTGCTGGCCAAAAAAACAGCAGGACTGGCTGAAGGTGTGGCATAATGTGGCCTCTCTGTTTTGCATCACTATGTGCATCCCTTTTACATCACCCTTTGCTCCCTAAATGCACAAAGTCCTGTGCTCCTGCAGTCTTATCCGCTGTTACGCCTATGTCCCAGCTCGCTCAAGAGAGCCATCACACAACCCTCCTAAGGCTTATCACTGGTGCACCTCGCCCTGTTCGCCACTGCTGCCTGTGCCCCGTGCTGCAGATCATTCTCTACGCCACGGTTGCAAGTTACCATGCACCTGTGCTGCACGTGACTTGATGCATGCTTGTTTCTTAGCCTGTGTGCATGGGTGTCTGTATGTTGGTTGGGCGCTGTAGGTGTTTTGATGTCTGTGTATTTGTACCTATATGTTGTGCTGTTCTGAGTGCGTGCTCTATGCATAAGCCAAAGGTATTTGCTTTGTCTTTTGGTGCATTTATGGAGAATGGTACAGTCTGCATCATGC
Organism: Pleurodeles waltl; assembly: GCF_031143425.1. Classification (NCBI taxonomy): domain Eukaryota; kingdom Metazoa; phylum Chordata; class Amphibia; order Caudata; family Salamandridae; genus Pleurodeles; species Pleurodeles waltl. Next base: position 1,419,009,920 of record NC_090445.1, read on the forward strand.
TTCATTGTTCAGCATCAATTAGCACTGGTGGCAGTTTTTTTCTTGTTGCTTTCATGCATTTTTTTTTTGTTTAAAGGTGTGCGTTGTCTCCTCGTTTTTCTTAGCTACAATGACCTTGGCTGTAAGTCATCGTTAGTTTGTGGGCTTTAGCTCACGGACTCTCACAGTTTCTGCATCATCAGGACTTGAAAAATATTCAAACGTTGCCAAAGCAGCTGGGTCTTACCTCTTTTGTGTACTCGATTTGAGAGTAATGCCAATGATCCACGAGGCAGACGCCATATTTTTCTTTATGCAGTTCGATAATATAGCAGCCTGACCGTAGTCAGTTTGGATGTGACTGATTGAAATGGCTTAAAACGTAGTGTGAGCATCTGTGGCGACAACACTGTGTATTTAAAAAAAAAAAAAAAAAAAGAGCAATCCAGGGTTAATAACCTTACTTTATCTTATTTTGTGATATAATGACCACTTCTGCTAGATTTTGGATAGTTGTAGTACAACCAGGATTCTCAGAGCCCCCCATCGCTAGTGTTGCCAGATGACTTCACATCACCAGGACACAAGTATTCCAGCTGTGCACTGTCCTGGCTATATTGAGCTTAATTGGTTCAACTGAGCTGACACGGCACTACAGCTACCAAAATGCATTTTTTTAAATGACAACCAGGATATGATAAGACAGTTCCCAGTGGCATGGAATTGCCTGGTTACTTTCTTCAATATGTTCATAGGCTTGAGTATGGACACTTCTGATGGCTACTTTTACCTGCAGCCTCCTCACTTTTTGAATATCCCAGGTGTCATTTTGGATCCAGTAACTTTCTAATAGGTCTCCCACACCAGTATGGGGTGCCAGCTCCATCAGGAGACCGAATAAGGTACCCTGTGACATCACTGGAGTCCTAGTGTCGTCAGGTTATGTATGGAGACTATTACTACCCCTCCTTGATTTCCACTCTTACCCTCCTTTACAGTCACATTGTGCACCTGTATCACAGTGTGGTTAGGCAGTGTCTTTCTTTGTTGCAGTGCTGTCTTATTTAGCTTAGTGTAGTGCATCCGATCGAGTTTTTATGGGAATCAGAAGTTTGCTTAGCCTTCCAACTTGCAGGCCTGTGCCTGTCACCTAATGACGTTTAGCCTATGTAGCATGCTCCGTTTTAGCACATTTATTTATTTCTTCCAAGATGGCTACTATATTTATAGTTAGGAAGGTGTTTTGATTTCACGTTATCAGTGCCACTCTGTGAAGGTGTCAAAGACAAGTGAAATACGTAGGTATTCACATCATGCCCCTTTCCCACTTGTGTGACAGGAACATAACGTAGTTTTGGAGGGAATTGTTTATATAATTGCTGCCCCAGGCATGCCTTCTTATCTATTGTGTCAGAACATACCTGCGTCATGGGTCCTACAAGATCTGTACAAATACATCTCACGCAGACAAGGTTATCAGAGGGATTCCTACCAGATTGTATCAACACTATCTATGCTACATGTCGCCTTGATGCAAACCCAGCCTATCTGTCCCCACGGAGTCTGATTTAGAGACCTCATTCCAAGGTAACGAAGGGTTGGTGGGGGGCTCTTCTCATGGACATGGCACTGGCAGATTAGGTTTATCACACCTACCTCGCTTTAGGTTCGAGAGTAGGTTCATCATGCTAGGTTATTAGGGCCTATTTTATATCTTACGCTATTCTAAGATGGTGGGGGTCTTAGTATTCATGACTCATCTTTTCCATTCTGCTTCTTGCATTGTTCATCATCCTAATCATTGCAGCTCATGCATTTTACAGTAGATTGCAGTCTTGTTAATAAAACCTATTGAAAACGTTACTGCATCTTCTTCATTGCCTCTGTGTGACTAAGACTTATTGCTCATGTGAGGAAAGAGTAATCTCCCTTTTAACCATGACTCCCATGAGATGTTGCACTCTAGAGTCCATATGTAAAGGCTGCCAGAAATCACCTTTTACTGTTTGTGTTTTTGGTGAGGTACTGCTTGTGAGCCGGGAGGGTTGGGCCGACAGATGCGACTTGTTGTAGGACTGGCCTAGTTTCCTACAAACAAAAGTGCTGTCATCCCTAAACCAGCAGTCTTGTCTAGAGCAAGAGTCCCACTACGACATTAGTGTCCAGAGGATAGTCCCATTATAGATCGAGCTCTTCCCTGACTCTGGCCTGTTGCTCATTCTCCTGCCCTCCCTGCCTCTGGCCCACCATGGCCCATCCATCCTCTATTTTATCAAATTTCTTGGGTCATATTCTACCCTTGTATACCATTTTGTCCCTGGCATAGTATACATTTATCTCCTGCTCCCAGTTATTTGGTTTTGGGATAATGCTTTTGCCTTGTTTGAGTGTAACTTCTCTTTTTGCCACCATACGTCACAAATTGAATAGTAGCTTCTTATCAGATGGCATCCGACTCTCTCAATGTGCCCGGCAGGACTAAGGGTGCTTGTGCCTCTCCATGTATTTCTGTGGTGTCCTCTAACCTTTGAGTTACTCCCTCCCAGAACGTCTTGAGGTCTTGAACACTCCCATAACGTGTGGAGGAAGGTACCCTTCTGCAGGCACATCTCATAATTGTTCCTCCTTATTTTATGCAGCAGTTCTTTAGCATAATTCACTCTGCAATGTTTTTAATTGGATCAGGAAATACTGGCTTCTATGGCCACCTCTCTCAGGAATTGAAGTGCGTCTCTTCAGTCATCCTTATCCAGCTTTCCTAGTTCAGTTTGCCAGTGTACCCTTAACGATTGAAATTCAGTTTGGGTGTTTGTCATCAGTATTCTATATGTGAGGGAGTTTGCTTTGATGGTCATAGGCCCATTTAACAGTCTATTTTTGATAGGGGAGTGTTCCTTAGTCTCCTCTCCTGGTGGGATTGTTGCTTGTAGCACAGTTGGAGATGTCTAAATATTAGTGAGGACGCCATGTCATATTCTGACCGGTAGGTGGTTAAAGTGCATGATGATGTTTGCGTTTAAGACCTCATCCAGTTTAGTGGCCTAGGATGTCCCACTGTTTGAACCAGTGCTTAATTTGTAAATAGAAAGTGCAGGTGCCCAAAGCCCTTCTCTTAAACAAGCGGCGCCGCAATTAAATGTGCGAACATGGAATACTGAGGCAGTCTAATCCTGAAGCCATCTCCGGCCTCTTTAATCCATTTACAGACACTCCCTGCCCCTTCAGCTCACTCTTGCAGCTTTCTGCTTTACCATTTGTGATGCTTTTTTGTTTTTCTATTCCTTCGTCTTCGTCAGTAAATGCTTGAGGCAGAAAAGTAAGTGCTGGTGCTCTGCACTGGAAACAACAAGCACTGGTTTGAACCCAAATAGTCTTGTCACCGGGCCCAGTTTCATACTCAGCCACAGGGGGTCTTTGGTGTTAACATATTGTCCCATTTCATTTCTCTGTTTAGGATCAAATCTGTTTATTGTTTTATAAAAATATAAACATACAAAACACCACTCATCGCAGGACAGGAATGAAATATATCAGCACAGTAGCAATATCGTATCTTCATACAAAGGTCTCTCTCTCATGAGTCCCAAAACTATGTTCAACGGGACCCCTCAGAGAATCTTTTCCTTGCTGAGCCATGTGCCCACTGGCGATGTCCAATAGTCATCCAGAGTGTCAGTCCCGCAGATGAGAACCACATAAACATATAAAAAGTAACATTTCAACAATGCTTCCCTCCAAGAGACCGTGTCATCCTTCTACCCTTCCCATCCTTAACCCCTACATCATCCAAGCGCACTCCCCCTCTAGCAACCCCCCCCCGCAGCACTCCAGCAAATGATTCAAATCAGCCTCAAAACTCTCAGGTAGGTCGGGCATGTCAGCTCAGTAAATTCTGCAGAAAGAAGCCGAATAAACGGCTTCCACAATGCACCCAGATCTTCTACCCGTTGCTAGGAGGCTAATGTAAGTTTCTCCATTGCAAGAATAAACCAGAGCTTCTGGAGCCATGAGACACGAGTCGGGACCCTATCTGTACCCCAGAGAGCTAGAATCAGTTGCAACGCTGCATTGAGTGCTAGGGCTATCTGCCTCCCTTTTAGAGATCTTAAAGGAAAAGTAAGAGGATTGGGCAGCCCCAGTAGGACGTACAATGGGAATCTCAGGATCTTAACCTGAAACGCTGCATCTATATCATCTATAATGTTTTCCCAGTAACAATGTAACTTGGGGCAGTGCCAAAGCAAATGTAGCAGTGTGCCTGTAGCTCCACACCCTCTCCAGCAAAGATCTATCTTATCATCATCCCATGTGTGCAACCGCAGTGGAGTGTAGTACCAGTAAGAGGCGACTTTATATGATGTCTCTGTCCCTGCAGCACTATATGCTGTATGATGTATTCTATAGAATATGCTGTCCCAATCCTCATCCGAGAGTTCTCTCTCCAGCTCCCTCTCCCATCTCAGCTGACCCTTTGACTTAGGCAGGTGGCCTACTCCTTGCAGAAGGCGATAGAGCTCCGTGACAATTCTCCTATCATCCTTCTTTAGGAACAGCCATTTCTCAAATGGCGTGAGAGGCCTATACATCAAAACTCTGTTCACCGGCAAGAGAGCCCAGTGCTGGACCTGATAATACATCAGCCTATCCGCCTCCACTTAGCCACAGGCCTCTCTCATCTGGTCAAAGGATAAAACCCCATACGGGCAGCGTTGTCCCAGTAATCGGGGACGCATAAAGACCTCGAGCCCTATGCCTACGCCAGAGCCAAGGCTCCTTCCAGATATGAGAGCCCGCCACGGCCTGATCCATAAAACACCAGTGTTTCTCCGTGAGTGGGCGACTCCACTCTACAAGAAAGCGCAGCTGTGCTGCCTGAAAATATCTCAGAAGACACGGGATCGCTAGTGCCCTACTGCTCTTGGGGCGGTATAAAACCTGCTGCGGTAGACGCGCCGGTCGACCCTCCCATATAAATCGCAGGACCGCAGATTGTAGGGTGGCAATCGTCCAGGGGGGGTGGGGTCAATGGGAGCACCTGAAAAATATATACTATTCGCAGCAAAACTGTCATCTGGACCGCAGCTACCCTACCCAGCCAAGACCGCTTATGTTTCCCCCATAACTCCAGATCCCGCTGTATGTCGCGTGCCACCTTCTTGTAATTCAGGCTCACCGTTTTTGCTGCAGACGTCGCTAATTCAACCCCCAGATAGGAAAGGCGCGAGGACGACCAAATAAAGGAATATCGAGCTCTCAAATCTTCCTCGTGGTCTGTGCTCAAAAAAAGACTAAGGACCTGAGACTTCTACATATTCACTTTAAATCCCGAAACCTGGCTAAACTCAGCTAATCACTCCATAAACGCAGGCAAGGAGGTAGTAGGTTCCGCAAGTGTAAGGATCACATCGTCTGCGTATAGGGTAATAAGATGGTGGTCTCCGACAAATTTCACACCAGAAACCAAGGGGCTCTCTCTCAAGCGCTGCGCAAGGGGCTCCATATATAGCGCAAACAAGAGGGGAGAAAGTGGGCATCCCTGTCTAGTCCCATGCCCAACCGGAAACGACGCAGAGAGCACACCATTGACTCGAACCGCCGCTCTAGGGGAGCGATAAGCACATTGGATCCAAGATCTAAAGCCTGGGCCCAGACCGAAGTGCTTCAAGACGCGGAAGAGGTATGGCCAATGAACCCTATCAAACGCCTTTTCAGAGTAGATAGAGAGAAAAAGCGCCTCTCTACGCGATCTATCGATTTTTATCTAGCAGATGCAAAAGCCGCTTCGTATTATCGCCGCATTGTCGATTTGGAATGAAACCTGACTTATCGGGATCAATAAAACCCAGCATATAAGAATTAAGGCGGAAGGCAAGTATCCCCATGAATAATTTGGCATCTAAGTTCAAAAGCGAGATCAGCCTATAAGAAGCACAGTCCTCTGGATTCTTACCCGATTTATGTATAACAGCAAAAGTATCGTCCAGCATACTCAGCGCCAGGGTCCCCGTCGTCCGAAAGGAATTAAAAAGCTGTGTGAGTAGCGGGGCGAGCTCCACACAAAAGGTCTTATAAAACAACACCATGAACCCATCTGGGCCGGGGGACTTCCCATTCTTCAGGTGGGAAATCGCCGCTATAACTTCTTCTGGCCTTTTCTGCTGGTCTAATCACATCGCCTCCCTCTCCCCAAGAGGAGTGTTTGCTATGCCCTCTAAGTAAGAGTCCAGGGCCGCATCGTCCCGCTCCTCTGCTGCATATAAACCCCGGTAAAACCCCGCAAAGGCCTCAGCAATCTGATCACTCGCGCAGGCCACTTCACCGGAAAGGGAACGAATCAATTTAACTGTCGACGCCGCACGTTGCGCTCGCAACCGTTGCGCTAATAGCTTTCCACATCTATTGCTCCCAATATAATACTTGAGCTTAAGACGTACTACTGCGTACTCCGCCCTATCCCAGTCTAGTCGCTTCAGCTGCTGCCTTGCCTTCTCTAACTCTCGACAGATTCTGGGGGCACCAGTCGATTTATGGGAACGCTACAGGACAGCCACTCTCTGCTCTAACTTCTCTCTCACCTCTCTCCTCGCTCTATTATCCCTCGCTGACAATGCCATAACCTCGCCCCGCACTACTGCCTTCAACGCCTCCCAGACAGTCTCCATGGAGGTGCTGCCGTCATCATTAAAGACAATATAGTCCGCAATCGCACGCCGAAGCAACTCCACCGCTGACTCGCTCTGCAGCAAGGAGTCCTTAAAGCGCCAGCACGGGGTACCGACGCAACCTACCTCCATGGCCAGTTCAACAGTAATAGGGGCATGGTCAGTCAAGGCCCTGGGCTCAATCGTAGCCTCTCTAATCCGGGACATAAACTCTTGCGAGGCCAGGAAAAGATCAAGCCGTGCGTAAGTATTGGTCGCGGCAGAGTAGAAGGAATAATCTCGGAGTGTAGGATGGGACTTCCTCTCCACATTCTCCAGCCCACACTCAACTAACCATTGATGCCCCATCTCCGATACTGCCCCAGTCTGCCCAAAACGTTGGCGCGAGCGGTCGAGCTCGTTGTCCATCACTAGATTAAAATCACCCCCTATCAAAATGGCGCTATCTGGCGAACTAAGTATAGGGGAGATTGACTGTCTCAGGAAAGCCTCCTGCTGGGTATTCGGAGCATAAAGGGAAGCTACCGTGAAAGAAAACGCCCCAAGCCGCATTCTAATAGCCAGGAACCTACCTGGGACTTCATGTATCTTCCCAACTATCTCCCCAGCAAACGTCCTCGAGAGCAATATTGCCACCCCGCATGTTTCGTAGTAGTTGAGGACCAAAGCTGCCTAGGGAACCATCGTGAACACATGCAAAACGTATCTTTGTGTAACAAGTGGGTCTCTTGTAATAGGCAAATGTGACTCCCAGATTTCTCTAGACCTGACAGGATTGCTAGCCGCTTGGTTGGGTTGTTAAGCCCCCGAATATTCAAACTTAGACACTTAACTGTCATATCGTCGCAGGGAGAGGGTCACCCAGGGGAAAAGAGCACGGGCTGCTCCGCCAACACTACTCCTAGACCGGACTCCCAGGGAAGCACACCAACAATCATTGCGCACAACAGGTGCTCACAACCAAAAGTCCTCTCAGTCTCATCTCCAAAGAGGAAAAAGTTGAAACCCCCTCAAGTTCACCAACTAGGCCTGTCCACCCCGCCGCCCAGGCCCCTCCTTGACAGCCCGTAGGCAAGCAAAGAAGCGACCCAGTGCTAAACAGCCGCCCTCAGACGCCCCAGTCTTAAATGTTGGTCCCAGCTGCTACATTGCTCACTGCCGCTGCGATAGTTGCTCCGATGTGGTAGGTCGCTGTCGCTTCCTCCTCCTTTCCTTTCTCCTCCAGCTCGGACGGTCCTCTCCGCTCGGGCTCGGCTTCGCACCCAGGTCCTGGCCACCTTCCACTAGGCCCAGGATCCGGTTTGCCTCCGATATGGACTTAACTTGATGGAGCTGCGCCTCCCAGCGAAAGATAAGGCGGAACGGGTGGCCTGAAGAGTATGACACATCCTGTGCTCGCAAATGTTCCGTAATAGGCTTAAATTCACGCCGCCGCTGCAAAGTCCGTGCCGAAAGGTCCTGAAATAATTGAAGCTGGAGCCCTCTAAATTGGATCTGTGGCAAATTGCGTGCTCGTTGCAATTTACTGTCCTTGAGCCCATAGTTGTGGACGCATGCCAGGATACCCGGAGGGCGATCTCCATCACCTCGAGCCCGACCCACCCGATGCACTCTATCATGTGTAATCTCTCAGGACTCCTCCAGGCCAAGAACTGAATGGAATAACTCCACCACAAACTCTCTGATGTCCTCCTTCTCAGCCCCAGACGGTGCTCCTCTAATGTGGATATTATGCCTGCGTGACCGGTTCTCTTGGTCCTCCACCGCAAGCTGAAGGAGATCCTGTTGCTCCCGCAAGCGAATGCATTCTTGTTGGAGATCCGCCGCCTCCTCTCCCCGGGAGATTTCACCATCCTCAACCTGTGCCACCCGCTCGCCTAGGGAGGTGACCTCTGCTCGCAGCTCTTTTACCTCATGGGAAATGTCCCTTTGAAGCACTTGGAGATCACTCTGGAGCGAGTCAAACAGGGAGGCAAGAAAGCCCCATTCATCCTCTTCCACCTCACCACTCTCCTCCGGAGATCTCGCAGCAGGTGGCCCCTCAGGAGCCCCGCCCGGCACCGGGCGAGCCCCAGTGAGCATGTCTCTAACAGTCCGTTCCCGCTTGCCTTTTAGCAGCTGCCATCACTCCAGCTCCCTCACTGTGTCATGCGTCCAGCTCAATCAAAGCCTCCTCAAAAGTACACCCGGGGGTCGGGCCACCCCAGGCCCACCGAAGTCGCCAGCCACCACTAACCTCTCCTCTCACTGGCAATGTTCATCACTTCTCCACCGATCCTTGTGCCTCGGCGTCGACAGGGTCCTCCGCGGGCCGCCTGCACTGCCGAACAATGGACCCAGGGTCCCGCGTCACCCAGGGCCGCTCTTCGCCCGATCCAGCGGCCCATCAATGTACCGGCAGACTCGCTTCCTCAGCCAAGGGCCTAGGCCCCGCAGCCCTCAGGCTCTGGCGCTCCGTGCCACGTCAGGAGCACAGCACAGCCCCCGCCGAGCACCAGCGGCGCGGCGCCCTCCTGGGTCACCGCTGCACCTCTCCTCAAGGCCGCCAGGCACAAGGACCGCCACAAGCCACGCCTGCCTGCTGCAGGCGCCGGCACCGGCCACGCGGCTCTGCCCTCCCGCTTGGCAGTTCTGCAGGCGCCCCGGGCCCCCCCGCCATCTTGGGTGTCTGGCGCAATCCCCAAGCCACCCAACTTCACCCCAACTGGGGCCGCTGAGCAGTGTCGGAGGCCTGGGCGGCGGAGCACGGACCAACACGTCCGCTCACCTTGGCCACACCCCTTCGTTCATTCATTTCTCTGTTTAGTGTGCATGAAGTGGCCATCACTGGCGCAGTTGCTGGTTGGGTGTTTGCATCATACCGCCATTAAGTACATGAAGGGAGCCTTTCTCCCCTAGTGGCAGTCAGTCTAGCTGACTGCTTGGGCACATGTGCAGCTTGACAGCCAGTCATTTTTTATGCTAACATTTGCAGCTTCAAAATATTGATGGATATTTGGTAGCGCAATACCTCCTTCGTATGTTGAGCATTGGAGGGTGAATAGAGCTATATTTGGCAGGCCATGTAACCATAATGGAGATGTCAGTAGCCTGCATATTGCCTGGAAGAGGGATTTGTGGAGAGTATATGGGCTGTTATGCAGTATATATGTGAATCTTGGTAATACAATCATTTTGAAGATCGGCTCCCACTCCATAAGTGAGAGCGGCAGCTCTCTGTGTTTCAATTCTAGATCCTGGGGGGGGGGGACCAAATTATCTTCATATCTTGATTCCTCATCTCCAGAGTCTTGGTATTTGAAGTGGCACTTTGTAACCTTTAATGCTATGGGGAGTCAGCTTGGATCTACCCAACTGCCCATAGGGAATATTAAAAAAAAATTCCCCAGTTTATTCCCAGTCCCGAGTGCACCCCACATATTGCAAAGATCATGACTATTCTTGCCAGGGATATCTCTGACTGAGACAGATACTGCAGGATATAATGTGCCTATAGAGAGATCCACTCTTCTCATGTGGTTTCCCATTACTAGCCCCATATCTGGGCATCAATGCTGATCCATTTCACCAGTGCCACTATTGCAACCGCTATAGGAAACAATGGGCAAACAATGGGCAACCCTGCCCCATGACTCTGTTATAGGGAATTCCCACAAGAGTTGCCCATTGACTGGCTTGTGCCCTGGTGTTCGTGTACAACAATTTGATCCAGGTCAGAAATTTAGGCTCAGAGCTCCTTTTATGCAGCCGTGCGAAGAGGATGGGCCATTCCACAGAGTAAAAGGCTTTGTTGGGATCTAGTGAGACTATAACTAATGGAACCATCATCACCCCCCCCTTGCAGCAGCTATGTTATGATCTGTGGAGATTCAATGTAGTAGATCTGTGGGACATGAACTCATTTTAATATGGGTGGACCTGGTCTAGGTACACTCTCCTTTGCTTATTCGCCAAGGCTTTGACTATTATGTAGGTGTCTGAATTAAGAAGTGATATTAGTAGATAGGGGTCCCAATTTTCTTGATGAATTTTTCTGGAAGGCAATTTGGGGCTGGGGTTTTCCCAGATTCTACCTGCGAGAATGCTAACTATATTTCTTGCTTTGTCAGGTTCGTGTCTTGCTCTAGGGCTCTGTCTTTGGCCATCTGCTGGGGGCAAGCGCGTCTAAAGTCTTGTGGAATGACAGTTTTCCAGTTTAGAACTCCTGCATTTAATAGGCCTTAGTTGCTGCCGTGGTCTCACTCCCAGTGATTATTAATTGCTTCGGTCCGTGATGGTTCTTACCTTGATCCCTATTACTGAGCCATGCCAGTAGCTTCCCTGCTTTATCTCCCATTTCATATTTTCGCCTTTGTTGGGCTAGCTATGTCTGACTTTGTTTGTTGCTAGCAAACTGTATTCTTCCTTTTTGTGATCTATGCAAGTTCTGGTAGCCTCTAGGCATTTTGATATATTCAGTCTCTAGCTCCAATAGTTTCCTCTCTGCTTCAGAGGAGGCTTTCACTTTTTTTTGTCCCTCGCTTCTCCCAATATAATCCCTCCACACTCCCCATGTTGTGGCTTAATAAGCTTCCCATAGGGTAGATGCTTCCTGCAATGAATTGTTATTTTCCTTAGAGTAGTCTGCTGTAGGTTTCTGTAACTTTTACTTCTACATGGTTTGCTAATTGCCATGCAGCTATTCTCCACTTGCCCCTCCCTCTCGGTTTTGAAGTTTCTAGTGTTTTGCTTAAGGAGAGTGGTCTGATAGTCCTCTTGCTTTGTATTCTGCCTCTAGCTCTTGGTAGTGTTGGAAGTGGAGTGAAAAAATAATGTATTCAGGAGCAGATATTGTGCTGTCCAGAGCAGCAGGTGTAGCCTTTGTGCGTGCTATGTATCTTTCTCCATGTCTCCCATTCCCACTGCATGTACAAAGCCTTCTAGTTTCCCTTTTTTGGATTGGTGCATCTGTCTTATTTGGGCTCTAACTATGCATGTAATGTCATAGTGAAGTCTCCTAATATAGCCAGGGCATACAGTAATTCTGTTAAGATGCCTCCCAAAGATTGTAGTGTCAGTTTGTAAACCTGATTGGATGTCAACACTGAAGAGTGCCATTGTCTCCCCTTCCCAAACTCAAAGCACTGTCCTATATGCTCTCAGTGTGTCCGTCCACACTCTTGTCACATGAAAGGCCATTGCTTTCTTGATTAGAATTAGTACCCCCTTAGAGCCCGAGTGACGAGCCACATTGTATTTTCTCCTACCTAGTATAGCTCCATTTGTACCTTTTTATTGTCTTTCCTGTAGATGCAATATGCCTGCTGAACACCTCCGCCACTAGGCCCAGTTTAATCTTATTCCCCAGTCTATTGGCATTCCAGTTTAAGCATATGCACTGCTATTGATATTTTCTACTCCATCCCTCATTTTTCATACTTTACAGTACAGTTACTCCTCCTTAATCCCTGTTTTTCTTAGTAACATTACTACCTTATAACCAACTTCCCACCTTCCTATGGTCTTTGAAATGACTGCCACTCCAATTCATGGTATGGCCATCCCTCCAGCATGAACACTTTTTACTTATTTGAACTTTCCTCAGGCAGGGTCCTGGCCCTGCGGGTTAAAGTTAATTGTTCGCTTGGATCTGTTGGGTTTGATCTCTGGAGATCCCCACTTGATGTCCCTTCAACCTGAGTGACCCCTGTCTTAAGCCCCCCAGATAATTTCATCCAGTGTCATGGGGGTGACAAGTGGTGGTGATTCTTCTGCATGAGCACCTGGGAGCCCTTCGCTGCCACTCAATTCAGAGTGCTGGCTGGCATCTGATTCTATCACCAACTCCAGTGAGGATGCAAATATGGCCTCACCAATCCATGCATCCTTATGATTCAACCATCATGTTACCTCTGTTCGAGCTTTGTTGGATAACGGAATCCGGTCTGAGTATGCTAGACTTCTGCGGAGGTGCAAGATCTTGAGACGCTGAAGGACCCGGTAATGCAACGGACACTGAAAAATTGCCTGAATTGAGGATGCCAGCAGTCTGACTAAGCGAGCCAGAGTCCTCAATGATATAGTCGGAGAGACAAGGGCTCTCCTCAACTCTTTCTTGATCGCTCTCTACTTGGAGAGGGGAAGACTTAATTGAGCTACAACTGAATCCACTCGGAAACCTAAGAATTATATAGTGTGAGACCTGGACATGCTGGATTTGTCTAAGTTGATCAGGAACCCCAAGTCCTGGAGGAGTTGGACAGTCCAAGACAGATGTAACTGAACAACGCCTTTGCTTTGCGCCATAATTCGAATGCCATCAAATAAATGACTAGGCATACCCCTTTTTCCTCTGACTACCTGCACTGCTGGCTGTAAAAGTTTGGTCAAACACCAAGGGGCTGATGAAAGGCCGAATAAAAGGACGGTAAACTCAAGCCAAGAGCAGAGTGTAAATGGGGACTGTTAGATAAGCGTCCTTTAGATCTAAGTGTACTAGCCAATCGCCCGGTTGTAAGAGATCTTGTAACAGATGGATACTTTTATTCGGCCTTTCATCAGCCCCTTGGTATTTGACCAAACTTTTACAGCCAGCTCCATCTTGAAGTGATGATACACTATCCAAGAGTTGAAAGACTTTAAGTTTAGAACCAGACGGGAGCCACCACCTTTCTTTTGTACCAAGAAAATCGTGCTGACAAAACCCCCAGGATGTGGGTCGCCCGGACAATCACTTGTTTGTGGAGCAGAGATGCAATTTCCATGGAACATGGTTGTTTGCGCTATATCAAAGGCTCACAATGTGGCAACATATTTCCCCAAATCTTTGACAAACTTATTGCCGAACAGTAGACCGTTCACCAGAGAGCAAGCCTCTACGAGAAAGATCCAGAGGAATCTAGGTTAGAATAGTGCCCGTATTCATGGTCTTTGAGTACAGAAGCCGCCTTGTGTGCCAGTATTTTAGCAGACGAAGGACAACCCATAGGGATTCTCTGGGCTACACCCACATTTGGTATCTGGTAATTCCTGGTTTCATTCTCCGAGGGTGTTCTTCCCAAGAGTTCACGCTGCCCAAGTCCGATAAGGGGCTGAGCAAATGGCTTCAAAGCCTTTATGAGAGGCTGATTAACTAAATCTTGGATGCGATGTCCCAGAGCCTCAACTAATCTCTCCTCCATTTGCTGTTCTGTAGGCACTTCAAGAGTAGCCTGGTAGTAGTCGTCCTCGTCAGCATAGTACGCCAGGCCTGAATTAGCCAGAGAAATGAAGGAGTTCAAGGGGGATACGCCAAGCAGGTAATGAAATCTTGATAAGATATATTTGCTTGGTTGTCAAAAGACAGAACCAGTAGTCAGCCAAACTATTGGAAGTGGATGGAGCACCTGCTAATCCCCTAGGCCAATCCTGAATGGTTTTGTGCACAGTCTGGCATTCTGGAGGCTGCCGCTCTTTAAGGTATTCAAATTGCACTATCGTGGATCGATCCAGCACTCTTTCCGACACTGCAAGAGTGCCGGAAACGGTCCATGCTCATTTGTGCGTCTTAAAGATGGAGGACAGACTACGTCCTACCGTCTCCCCCTGAACGGGAGGCCTGGTCAGACGAGATCAACAAAGGGGAAAAACCCTTAACGTTTATTCGCCCCGTTGGGCGTTCTGAGAGGTCGGCACAGCACCAATGGTAAAGTGGAGAAAGAAAACGCGCTGCAGAGAACCGACTGGCACCGCGCGCGCTGTTTGCCTTACAATAAGAGGACGAAGTCCTCTAACGAGCTCTTTGGTCAGCCCAGCTCCTACTCGACCTTGATAAGAATAGTGAAATACATACGCAATCACCACAAAAAATCAACAGGGAAAGTGAAATGTCTACTTAGCTGAGCTGTGAGCAGCAAAGAAAGAGGAAGGACTGCATTACCGATAGGGGATTGGTCAGCGTATGGACTGCAGTTGTTCATGGGAAATGCAGCTTTTGATCTTGTTAAGTGTTGATTGGCTGCTGTGTTTTTACAGTAAAGAAAGAACTAGCACAATCCGAAGCCTCCGTTCCTGCCATAGAATTTAAAAGGCATAATGCATGTGGTCTGATTAATAAAAATAGTTTTATATAGTGCTTCTTACCATCATTCTCTCATTTCTAAACTCTATAAATATAAGATGTTAATATTACACCTCGGATGGAAGAATGTCTGCCTTCTCTGAAATCAAATCCAAGACCACCAGAACATCCCTTTTTGTCAGTGATGAGTGCCCAGTTAAGTGAGCCAACCCAATGTCTCAGCTGGCAGCTTTTTATTTTTATTTTTATTTGTCTTGTGTTAGATTTTTCTATAATTACATATAATATATTTACTAATATGGGTTGTCAACCAGCACTCTTTATCCATTGGTCTATTGTTCTCGTTCTCATTCCCCCCCCCCCTACACATATAGGGCCTCATTTACTAGGCAAATATTGCAGCGTTGCGCTGCATCACTTCTGATGGATACACCTAGCTGTAGATTCCTCACCTTATGAATTCTGCCAATGCGCCAGCATTCGAGGTAAACTTTCTTCCCAGCTCTTCACGTCGATGAGGACGTCACAATTGCATGGCTCTGCACATGACTCCGTCTGACATCATCGTGGCAATAAGAGGTCCTCGCCGGCGTGCTGACGTCCGTTCCCTTTTTTCTGTGCCTTCGACGCTAACGTTTTCTTCCTAGCTCTCAAACAGCTACTATTTCGAAGGTGTCTTATTGTAACTTGTTACAATGTATCCGCCTAAGAAATCAGGTTTTAAGCCTTGTCGTGAGTGCGGGGGTCATATGTCATTCACGGACCCTCATGAAGACTGTTTGTGGTGTTTGAGTTCGGACCACGACGTGGAAGGGTGGGTGTCTTGCCAAAGGATGAATCCAAAAGCACTAAAAGCAAGAGAGGCTAATCTTTTCTTAGCAAAAGCAAAGAAAGAACACGCGTCATCGGAGGTCCAAGGCAAGAGACTCTTCATCTCATAAGTCATCAAGATCACACAAGAACCGGTGCGGGCACGATTCTCGACTCCGTTCCTCTAGAGATCAGTCTCGATCTCTCTCCTTTGAGACGAAGTCGTACGGCGTGGGAGGTCAGTCCCACTGTTACTCCCCAACCTCAGAGTCCTCAAGCTTCACTGGCACCTTCACTGAGCGAGGTGGGTGAGTCCTTCGACTCACTTTTCACCTGTGTTGGTTCAGGAGCCGTTGGCACAGGTTTCAGATCCGACCCAAGTGCTGCAAGAAGAACAGAGGTTTTCTACCTTACCGACTCCGGGAGTGGATCTAGTGGCTCTTCTAAATGCTATTTTCAGCATTTTTAGTAAAGTATGGCCCCTGCTGGTGCACTGGCTGGTCCCACAGGTCCATTAGCGTTCTCCTTGGGTTTGCCGGCTCCATACAAGTCGGGTCCGTTTGTGCCTTTCTATCAGGCTGAGGGTGCTGGTTCAGCACCGATGATGCGCCTAAAATGATGCCGATGGAGTCAATGCCGGTGCGGGATGGGTACGGGTCAGGACGGAGTGTATCTCCATCATCTCCTATGCCATGTCCATCTGTCTTGAAGCTGTCAATGTCGAATAGCTCTCTGTCGATGCCGAGGTTGCAGGCCAGGCTCAGATCGAGGAGGAGAGCATTGACGCACTTGGAAGAGCAAGAATACCAGCAACAGTTAGAGATTTCTGAGACTTTTGGAGAGTTTCAGGGTCTGGACTCAACTAGAGGACTGGACACCTCCCCTGAGTGGGATCTTTCATACCCGGGTGAATTTACAGAGGAGGCAGCTTCCTATCACACTGTCATAACGAAGGCTGCTGATTTTATGAGCTTCCATTGGCATTTTCGGAAGTAAAGACAAACATTTGACAGAGGTATTGCATCCTTCCTCCACTTCAGCGGTGCCCCTGCTCCATTTCAATGATGCTCTTACTGAGCCTATTTTGGATAGCTGGAGAAAGCCTGTTACATCTCCAGTGGTGTCCAGGACTGTATCAAGGAGGTACAGGGTTGCTTTTGGGGATCCTGGATCCTGAATTTGTATCCCAACATCCGACTCCTGAAAGCTCGGTGGTCCAGGCTCGTTCTGCACCTGGTTCCTTTCCTGCTACTCCATTGGACAGGAAGTCCGAGAGGATGGAGCAAGCAGCCTAGAAGACTTTCTCCTCTTTTAGTATGGCACTAAAATCAGTCAGTGCTACCTGTGTGCAGGGTCGATATGTTCATGCCCTGATGGATATGGCTAGAGATGGGGTGCCTAACTTGCCTCAGGATATGCAGGAGCAGTTTGATGAGCTCCTTTTGGACACCCAAGTGGCAGCCAAGCAGACCATCCAGTCTGGTCTGAATACTGGCAAGGCAATGGGTACTTTGGTGGTCACCAGGAGGCATGCATGGTTAAGGTCTTCTGGGTTTTCAACAGATGTCCAAGCAACTTTATTGGATCTCCCGTTTGACGACAGTAGTCTTGGTCCAAGGCAGACTCTGCTTTAGAACGTTTCAAAGACAGCAGGGCCACTGCGAGATGTTTGTGGCTACAGGCTTCTGCATCTACTCCCTTCAGATCCTTTCAGAGATATAGGGGGTGTGGTGGTGGATCCGCTTATCGTGGAAGGCCTCAGTCCAGCACACAATAGCCTTCCAACCCTATATATAGATCTTTTAGAGGGCGAGGGAGGGTTAGGACATGAGGAGCCACCCAGCAACACCGTACTTCATCCTCTTCCTCTGGGGGAGCACAACAAGGAAAGCAGCCCTAGTTTTCCATCCATTTTAAGTCATGCCTCTCCCGTAGGGGACAGGATATTTAATTTTCTCCACAAGTGGGAGTTAGTCACATCGGACTCTTGGGTACTAAAGTATTGTGGGGAAAGGTTATGCCCTTCCTTTTCGGGAGTTCCCCATCCCATCCCTCCCCGTTTTGTTAGAAGATCATCTCCTGTTGCTGAAGCACGAGGTTCAACTCCTTTTATCAAAAGGTGCAGTGGAGTTGGTTCCAGAGCAGGAATGGGGTCAGGGGTGGTATTTGAGATATTTCCTGATTCCCAAGAAGGATGGTTGATTGAGACCTATCCTGGACCTGAGGATTTTGAATTGGTTGCTCAAACAAGGAGAAATTAAAAATGCTGACTCTAGGGCAGGTGCTTCTGGCTTTGAACAAGGAAGATTGGATGGTGTCTGTCGACTTGCAGGATGCTTATTTTCATATCTCCATTCTGAAGTTACACAGGAAGTATCTCTGGTTTGTGGTAGCGTCACAACACTACCAGTTTGCGGTCCTTCCTTTTGGTCTTACTCCCGCACCTTGAGTCTTTATGAAGGTGATGGTGGTGGTAGCAGACCTCAGAAGGAAGGGTGTATATGTATTCCCTTACCTGGACGATCGGCTGATAAAAGCCGTGTCCCCAGAGTTTCTGCTGCATCACCTGCAAATGACCACACTGCTGTTGTTCAACCTGGGCTTTATAGTAAACATGCCCAAGTCTCACCTGGAGCGCTTCCTCTTCATAGGGGAAGTACTGCATACAACATTGAATCCGGCCTATCCTCCACTCCAGCGGATTCAGGACATTCAGGCGTTCATTCCAATGTCTCAAAATGGAGCGGTTCTTCCAGGCCTCAAGGTCCTACGTCTGCTCGGTCTGTTCCCTTCTTGCATTCTATTGGTCACTCAGGCACGTTGGCACATGAGGGCTCTCCAGTGGTGCCTCGGCAAGCAGTGGTTTCAACACAAAGGGGAACTCGAAGAGTCAATAACGATCTCCAGAGACACTGCAACCGATTGATGGTGGGCTTTTGACGGTAACCTTTCCCAAGGAAGGCCGTTTTGTCTACCACCTCCAGTGGCCACTATCATAACGGATGCTTCCACTCTAGGGTGGGGAAGCTCATCTGGGGGGGACCTGGAGGTCAAAGGTCATTGGTCTCCAGTGGCACAGATGTTTAATATCAATCTGTTAGAATTGCGGGTGATACATCTGGCTCTCAAGGCCTTCCTCCCATCCTTTGCGGTCAGTCAGTTCAGGTCTTGACGGACAACACTACCGCGATGTGGTACATCAACAAGCAGGTAGGAGTAGGGTCGTATTGTCTCTGCAGGGAAGCTCTGCGGCTCTGGTCCTGGGCTCAGGACCATCAGATTGCATAGTAGCAAACCATCTGGCTGGGGTTCTCAACAAACGTGTGGACAGTCAGCATTTCTCGTCCGATCCCGAGTGGCGTTTCCATCCAGACCTGGTTCTTCACATCTTCTGGCTGTGGGGTTTTCCACAGATAGACCTGTTTACCACTTGGGAGAACGCGCACTGCCCGTTGTTCTGCAGCCTCTAGTATCTGGTGCAAGGAGCGTTGGGGGACATGTTTCAGGTGTCTTGGTGGGGCCAATTACTTTATGCATTGCCCCCCTCCCCCCCATTACCCTTGATTCCTCGGGATCTGAGGAAGATTTGCCAAGACCAGGCCCAAGTCATTTTTAATAGCTCCTGATTGGCCAAGAAGGGTGTGGTACACAGACCTTCTCCAACTCTCACTGTGCTCTCCTCTCTGTCTCCCTCACAGGGCAGACCGCCTCTTGCAGTCGCAGGGGAAGGTTCTACACCCCCACCTCCAGACCCTGCACCTACATGCTTGGAGATTGAACAGGGCAATCTGAGTTCTTTTTCTCTCCCCCCAGGAGTGGTGGGTGCCAGGCGCACTCCAATAAAACTGCGTATGCCAACAGATGGGTGAAATTTGTTACTTGGTGTGGAGAGAGGCAAATTGATCCCTTAAAGACCCATTTATCTGATGTTTTGCTTTTTGCCCTTTCTTTAGCACAGAGGGGTTGTGCAGTTGCGACTGTGAAGGGTGACTTATTGGTGCTGCCTGCCTTTCTGTGCCTTCCTGATCAACCTTCCTTGTTTAAATCTCCTATAGGTGTCAGGATCTTGAGAGGCCTGACTAACAAGTTTCCTCCTGCTCTTTCTCATGCCTCAGTGGGATTTGAATTTGGTTTTTACCTTTTTAATGGGTTCACTGTTTGAGCCTATGCATTCTTGTTAATTGAAAACAGTCTTCTTTCAAGCTATCACGTCTGCTAGGCATGTGAGTGAGCTCCATGCTCTTAGTGTCAAACCTCCCTTTACATCATTTCATGCTGACAAGGTGGTGTTGAGAATCAGGGCGCCTTTCCTTCCTAAGGTTGTCACTCCCTTCCACATGGGGCAGTTTATTACTCTTTCATCCTTCTACCCTCCTCCCCACTCTTCAAAGGAGGAAGAAAGACTTCATCACCTAGACCCAAGAAGAGCTCTGAGTTTTAAATTGAAACAAAAGACTTTCGTGTTGATGACCAACTCTTCATTGGATATGTGGACAAGATGAAGGGCAAATCTGTCCACAAGAGAACCATATCCAGGTGGGTCATTCTTTGCATAAAGATCTGTTATTCACTGGCAAAGAAGGTTCCTCCGGAGAGTATTAGAGCTCATTCCACCAGGGCTAAGTCTTCCACTTCAGCAGTGGTGGATATTTGTAAGGCAGCAACTTGGGCTTCCCTCCACACTCTCGTGAAGAATTATTGCTTGGAGTTAGTAGGGATGGCCATTTTGCATGTTCTGTGTTGCAGGATTTCTTGGTGTGTCCAGTCAGGACCCCCACCTCCGAGTGCGGTACTGCTTTGGGACTCTATTCATAAGGTGCGGAATCCACAGGTAGTTGTATCCAACAGAAGAATAAGTTACTTGCCTTCTGTAATGCTTTTTCTGGTGGATACAGTAGCTACCTGTGGATTCCTCACAGTCCCGCCCGCCTCCCTGTTGCCTGTCTGGTCATACCAAGACTTCTTTGGCTAGATATGCATATATGTTTTTGATTGTTTTTTTATTAAATATAAATAAATAGTGTGTTTAGATTGTATTTGCATTGGTGTATATATATTTATGTTGTTTTTGTGAGGTCGGTTTTCACCGGTTCGCCTCAAAGGCACGTAAAAAATGGTGAAACTGACTTCAGCACACCGGCGAGGACCTCTTATTGCCACGATGATGACAGATGGCGTCCCGTGTGGAGCTGTTCAATTGTGACCTCCTTGTTGACGTGTAGAGCTGGGAAGAAAGGTTCCGTTGAATGCTGGCGCATTGGGAGAATTCATAAGGTGAGGAATCCACAGGTAGCTACTGTATCCACCAGAAAAAGCGTTACCAAAGGTAAGTAACTTGTTCTTCTGAAATGAAGGGTACACCCCTATGATTTGCCTAGTGCTGCCGCAAATAAAATAGCTGCTTATCGCCAGTGCAAGCACCCTTGCACCATAATGCAAAGGTGCCTGCGTTGCGGGGGAATGATTGCTTATGTACAGGATGGTGTCCTCTCTTGCACTTAAACAATCAGTAATGGTGATTTGCTAGTCCTATGTGTTCTGAACAATGCAGCACACATAGGAGTAGCAAATCGTCAATATTTCATGATTGTTTATGTGAAGGAAGGGGCAACATCCTGCACATAAACAATCATTAATGGCGTTTTCCTGTTCCAATGTGTGCTGCAGAATGCAGCACACTTAAGAAAAGCAAAAGTAAGGAGAAATAAAAGTATTTCTCATTGTCGCGTCATCCTAACCCCACCCCTAGGGAGGCATTTGATTTTGGCGCTGCCTCAGGTTTACAAATCGTCATAAATCTGGGACAGCGTCAAACTATAATGGGTGTTCCGCTCGGTCAGACAATAGGCATGTGCCCTGTCAAGGCTGGAGATGATCAAAACTGAATTTTGAAACCTGGCTTGCCTCTCTGGTGCAATCGAAACTGGCCCTGGGAAAGGGGACCCTTTCACGGCCAACCTTATAGTTGAAAAATTGATCAGTAATTCATTAGATGACATTATTCCCATGACCCAAGGGGGAATGAAGACAAATTGGCACCTTGGTTTAATGCCCATTCAGGCTCCCTAAAAAAAAACCAAGGATGATAAAAATTTGAGATAAAATGGAGACAAAATTATGAAGAACTAAAACTAACCTACCGATTAGCCATTAGATGATACCATCAGGAAATCCAAAAGGCACAAATGTCATACTACAAAGCTCTAATGAATAGTGCTGCCAATGCCCCTAGGCAACTTTTTCAGATTGTGAAATCCCTCACCACATCAAAAGCAGAAAACTCACTGCCTAGTCCCACAGAAACTCGCTGCAACAAATTGGTAGCGTACTCTCAAGACAGAGTTTCTGGGATTTACAATGATTTACGAAAGACAGGAACCGTTATCTGTTTTTCCAGAAACATGCATTATCATAGGGAGACGATAAGTCTCTCTAATTTCCCCTGATCACCAACAAAGCACTCTCAGCTTTCTTTGAAAAAGTAAAATTGGATCTCTTTTGGACCAGGGTCACACCACATTCTCTGTCAAGGAGCAATTGAGACCTTCCCCACACTTCTGGATCTTCTTCATCTATTTCCACTGGGACAGTTCCACAGCCTGGAAACATGGAGTATTCAAACCTCTGTTAAGGAAAGACAATCTTAACTATGCATGTTCCATAACTCTAGACCTATCAGCCTGCTGCCAACCGTGGGTCAAGTATTAGAAACGAATGTTAACCAAGGTCGGTCTTTATTCCTAGAAGAAAATTCCCTCCTCAGCCCTACCCAGGTGGGTTTCCATCCAAAACATAGTACGGAATCAGCATTATTAGCCACAGTGGAAGAATTAAAGATATTGCTGGATAAGGGAGGTTCGGTGCCATTATCCTCCTCAACCTATACACAGTATTCTAAACGGACAATCATAAGACCCTGGTTCTCAGGATGAGTGAACAAGAGCTGGTGCTTTAAGCTGGCTGTCTGCTTTCCTAAAAGACAGGTCCTTTCAAATCTGTGAACCCACCTGTTATTCAGAGAGAGTCCCCCTGAAGTGTGGGGTTCCGCTGGGATGTGCACTTTGCTACACACCCTTCAACATTTATGTGCGGCCTCTAGCGGACATTGTCATAGAATTTGGGCTGTCGATTGTCTCCTATGTTAATGACACCCAGTGTCCTTTGCGCCTGAGACTGGAGAGCAACAGCAGTGTTAGTCCCATGCGTAGTGAAGGTGACTTGGTGGATGGGTAACTGCTAGTTGAAACTGGAAATGAAGACAAAACTGAGCCGATGCTTTTTGGGAACAAACCAATGCCACAAGCATCACTCAGCTGGCCAGAGTGCTTTGAAACTCTGCCAACTCCATCCTCCGCAATAAAAAAGGGCATGTGGTTGGGCAGTTCTCTATCCATGGATGTCCAAGCAAAAAACGGACAACATCCTGCTTCGCACTATTGAGAACTATATGTAAAGTCCTTAATTTGTTACCTATGCAATCCAGGAGAATAGTGGTACAAGCGCTTATTCTTTCACGCCTGGACTATGGGAATTCCTTTTAAATGGGTTCACCCGAAGCTATTATTAAGAGACTCCAGGTAGTCCAAAATGCAGCAGCAAGAACCATCTTCAAGATACCCAAATAAGCAAAAGCAAAAAGCACCCTGGCCACCTTGCACTGGCTTCCAGTGGAGGAAAGAATAAAATTTAAGACATTGTGCTTGGCACACAAGGGAATCAACCATAAGGGACCCTCCATGATTAGGCTTTTCAGTCCCCCCCCCCCCACCTACTACTTCAGTAGGATTTTAAGATCCTCCAACGCCAATTTCTTGAGGGTCTGAGAATCCAGAGGACCAGATAGAGGGAAGACCCTTCTCGTTTCTGACCCCCAAACTATGGAACTCAACGCCCACAGAGTTAAGAAATTAGCCTAATGAGACCACCTTCAGGAAATTACTTAAAACTTGGTTACATCCCCACTAGCTGGCTCCTATTCCCTCGCATATAATAATTTCCCGGATGCATGCTTGTACTCACCTTACGCGGGGAAAACATTTTTGTCTCAGGAGAAGGAGTACAGCAGATGCTGTAAAATTATGGGCTAATGGTGATATTAACAATACTGGTATTTTAGCGGGACTCTTGTGTTTACTTCTTCCACTGTGAAAAGTTTTTAACAATGTTGAATTTGAAACTGTAAAAAGTGATTAATATATATTAAGGATACACAAGGATACTTTAGTTAGTGGTGTCTATTAGAAATGGGATCTCTAGCTCGCAGTGGTTTGAAGCCTGTCCAAGTAGGGACCTCCCCACTCTAGTCAGGGTAAAGGAGTCAACAAAGCTAAGATAACCCCTGCTCACCCCCTAGGTAGGGTGGCTCAAGGAGACAGGCTTATCTCAGAGGCGATGTGTAAAGTATCTATATATATCATCATCTATATATCTTTTCTTTCTCTCTCTCTCTCTCTCTCTCTCTCTCTCAGAAAAATAGCCAATTTTTATCTGAGTAAAACAAGACCAAAACAACAAAAATCCAATATACATAAGCAAAGACACAAATTTGTAAAGATTAAATCATAGTTTAGTGCTTCCAAATACAATAGCTCCAAATGTGGCTATCACGATGTCTTGAGGGAGACTTCTACAACAGTCTGACAAGGGAGTGCAGGCTGGTCATAGTCGCGCAGACTCCCGTTTCAGTACCTTGGAAAACAATGAGAAAACAAAGACCTTGCATGGAGTGGGGGAGGTGTGATGTTGCTGGAGCCAGTGTGGTGTTGGTTCTTTATTGCCACCAGGAACTGTTCTTTACTGCTAGGCAGGGGAGGTGAGGCATTGGTTACTTACGGCTGCAGCGGAGGTGATGCGTCCGATCCTTATGATAAGACGGGTCGATGAAATCAGCAGGTTAAGATGGGAGGGATTGGCTCACTGTGTTGCAATCGCACCATGGGGCTGCAGGGGAGTCGGAGCGGGGTGCCATGGATGTTGGTGACACGGTGCTCTGGACTAACGCTGTGGCTGTATTTTGGAGGTGCTGCAGCAGCATTGGGCCTGCAGCGTCAGTTGTGGTTGATGCACTCAGCAGGGACCACGGTTCCGGTGGCGTCTCAGGATCAGAGAACGGAACCGGTTCTGAAGTCCTTATGGATGTCAATGCATATGGTTCTTCCTTATTACACCAGAACTCACTCCCAAGGCCTTGAGACTAAATTTATATATTTAAAAATAAAGTAATAAAAGGGAAGGTTTGGGATTGTAAAAGGCAGTTTAAAACTGCACACACAGGCACTACAATGGCAGGCCTGAGACATGTTTACAGGGCTGCTCATGTGAGTGGCACAATAAGTGCACAGGCACAGTAGTAGCATTTAATTTACAGGCCCTGGATACGCATAGTGCACTTTACAAGGGACTTACTAGTAAATCAAATATGCCGGTCATGGAGAAACAATCACCAATTCAATTTACACGTGGAGCACTCACACTTTAGCACTGGTCAGCAGTAGTAAAATGCCCAGAGTCCTAAAGCCAGCAAAAAATGAAATTTAGCACAGGATCAAGGAAAGGAGGTCAGAAGCAAAAAGACAGGGGCAACCACACCAAGAGCTGACAAGTCTAACAGTGTCTGAGATAACATTTATGCTAAAATGATTCATGAGTACACTAGTATCATGAGAATTAGTAGGTGTTATGTCTGTGCCTTCCTCCCTACCTCTGTTTCTGGGGGAACATCGTATGTTCGGCTTCCGATTTCGTATGGTCTTTCTTGTAGGATGTATGTTCTATTTAACCAAAACTAATTTCTTTCCCCTTATTTGACTGATTTAAATGTGTCTGTGGTAGATTTACATATTAAGTTACATAATCAAAATGTTAAATATGACAGATTTTTGAAGGTGATTGCCCAAAACTGGGATGATGCTAGAACTACTAATCAGAGTGATATATGTGTATTGGGTAAAGAGGAGCATATTGTCATTAGAAAATAAAACAAAAGAGAAATAAAGTTTGTGAGAAATTTAGATAAAGGAAAGATTGTTGACGAACAGACAAAGGAAGAGAAAGTATTTTGATTGGCAGATTTTTATGCTAGATTTAGGATGGAGAAGGAAGAAAGAGGTGAGTTGTGTGTGGTAAGGCATAGTCCGAGCTCATCAAAGTGGGAAAGGGCTTAATTTGTAGGAGAATGTTTTTGGTGATGAAAATTATGAAGTGAGTGGAGAATTATTAGGGTGAAGAGAACCGATTTTGAGAAGAGTCTACTATGTCTGTGGGAAGGTTGCTTATTTTAAGATGCCAATGAAGGGGTTTGGGCCTTATTTGACTTAAGTGTCTCCTAGTCTTTATCACATTAGTGAAATAGTGAAATTAATGTGAGGATAACGCATAGTTTTGATCAAATAGTTTTAGATAATTTTTAGATGTTATAATTCCTTCTGGAGGTGTAGTAATAAAATGATGTGAAAATTAGGCATCTGTTGACAGCTGTAAATAATCTTCGCACCAATACAGCAGGTTCTTTTAAAGTAGTGAATACTGAATTGATGGCTATTAGAGCTATGCAATCCAGAATAGTGTAGCATTATTTATCACCCTGGCGATAGAGGGAAGAGTTTGTAAGTTTATCAAACCAAGAGTGTGTATGTGTATATATATGTGTGTATATATATATGTGTATGTGTGTATATATATATATATATATATATATATATATATATATGTTCACTGAAAAACAAAGGTTACAGGGATATTATAGCTAGGAAATAAAATGTTTTAAAAACCTGAGAAATTCACTAAAAAAAAAAATGCAAAGGTTCAGGGACATTATAGTTAGGTTCAGATTTTACACACACAAAATCATAGACATTCAGTAGTTATAGTTAGTTCTACTTATCTCAAGTATCTATAACTCATGCCCTAAGGTAACTATGACTCGAACCCCCACAATGCATAGTTTTATCATCAATAATTGTATTGCAATTGTTCAGAGATATTATCAATGATTTCACAGAAGATGTCATGACTGATGTGATATGTGGGGTAATTAGCAGTGCATGGCAAGGGCACTCAACCCCACTATGTGCAAGCCATTGGCTGTGCATGTCAGGGGTTGGTCAGAGGCCCTGGCCTCGGGCCAGGCCTAGCAGCCAACTCCCCCCCCCCCCCACCCCCCACAAAATGCACTCAACCCCATGCTGTGGGTCTGTGAGTGGCTATATGGGTGTGTGACTTGGTGTGCATAGTTGTGTGGGTGTGTAAATGGGTCAGTTTGTGAGTAGGCAGGTGAGAGAGGTGTGTGTGTGTAAGTGTGAGCTGCTGTATGATTGTGTGAGTGGGTGTGTGAGCGTATAAGTGGGTGGGTGTGTGAGTGGCTGTGTGGGTCTGTGAGAGGGTTTGTAAGTGGTTTTCTGGGTCTGTGAGTGGGGATATGAGTGGATCTACCATGGATCCCCATCTCTAGATATACATACATCGCTTTTCTTTAATAACTCCAAAACTACTGAACAGGTCTACACCAAATAATAAAAAGATCTTTCTGGACCAAGACCTACCTTTCTGCCAAATGTGGTGTAATTCTGCTCAGTAGTTTGGTCTGTACATGTGCCTAAAATCCCTATGGGAAATTGCATGAGGAAAAAGCGTTTTGGGACCCCTGCATTTTTCTCAGCCCTAAAAAAGCAAATGTGCCCCTTATAGGTTCTGGTATTTGAGAGCCCCGTGTTTTGATGTGTGGGTCCAAGACATATCCAAATTCTGAATTCTTGTGGGCAGGACCTAGAGGATGTATTATAACGAAAAAACTTTAGCCAGGCCCAAACCTTACTCTTAAATAGATATGTCTCCCCAAATGTAGGCCCGAGACGGACCAGTAAACAGGTTGCAATTGATTCAAAGAGTAGGACATGTACTTTTTAGTTTTGCAGGTCCTGGAAGTGAAAAACTCTTAAATTAATTTTGCACTACTGCAAGGCCGATCTCTTCTGTAGAATAACGTGGGAGTTGCCTTATGGCATAACCCCAGCCATTGCAAAACTCTCTATGCCCTCATGATTTAGATAGCCCTTTGCCCTTGTCCTTTTTCACTTCCTCCTTCCCCATTTTGCATGTTTACTCTGTGGTGTGGGTTGGTGTATGTGGCATTCCTGGTGGCATGGTAGAAACTATGGGCCTTATCAGACAGTTGACTAAACTCAATAGTCTGCTCATTAAAATCAATAGGAATGCTCCAGAAAATTGGTAACAGTGACAGATGCACTTATTAATCAAATCCATGAGGAGAAACTGTCAAGACTTATTGCTCTGCTCAATTTGAATGTTCCATGACCCTGGGGGCAGCAGCAGGTGCACTTACAAGACCAATTACTTTGCTCAATTTGAACAGTCCATGACCCCTGGGGCAGCAGAAGATGCACTTGCCAGACTAACTACGTTGCTCATATTGACCCTGGTAACAGCAGCCGGTGCACTTGCCAATCAAACTCAACTTCAATTATTTTCTAGAAACATGTGGTTGGCTTCCATTTAAAGGTCACTCCCAGTCCGGTTTCCCACATGGCCTCTTTGTCCCACACTCACTTGGTTCCCCTCCGCCTATCCCACTCTTCTGTTCCAGTTCGCATCTTAATGCTGTTATGCCTTTCCTCAGCTTCCCACTTCAGGCTGTCGCACCGCGACCTGGTCCTCGCCCGTCAACCGCTCCAACATCAGAGAAAGAAAAAGCCAGCGAAAGAAAGAAAACTTACCGGGTATTTTTGCTAAATACGGTTTTCGATTTTTGTGCTCTGAGATCAGTAACAATCTTTTAGTTTTTAAGGTGCACAATAGACTTTCGCACTGGCAAGGTTCTGCAAGAATAAATCTTTCTAGACCTAAAAACCGTCTTTGCGCTCCTGAAGTACAAGTTGGGTAGGTACCGCCTTGACACAAGGACTACATTTGGGACACTACAGGATAATTGTGACAACATCCATAGAGCAATTCATTGAGAGTCTATACACCGACTCAAAGATGACACAAGCCTTCTGATCAGAAAGACAGAGCACTACTGGATGTCTGTTTAGGGTATGAACAAATAGCATACAAACAAGTTTTGATGATATTGTTCAACAACTACATTGTGAGTCAAGTCACTGTTCTTGTAATTCCCAGATACTGCTCTGACTGAGCTTTTGCACAAAATGGGCGACCCCACTGTAGCTGCCATGGAGGAGCACCACAGGTTTGTCATTCTCAATCCTAGCCCCTTTTCCCCTTGGGGTGTGCCATTGACACTGTGTAATTTCCTGCCACCAGGGGTAGACCCTAGGGGGGACTCAGGAATGTAACATTACCCTATCAGAACTTCCTGGGATTCAGGTGAGTGGCTCGTAGCACCTTATTGCATCTTATAAGTGTATCTTCCAAATGGGAATAGATGACCGCTTCATGTTTGGTGTCTCTGGAAACATAATTTTAAACCCTAACTTATGGTGACGTCGGATTTTAAATTGTAATTCCGAAACTGCCACTTTTAGAAAGTTGGTATTTTCTTGCCTTAGCCATTTGGTGCCTTCAGCCTGTCTCTGGTCACATGACTGGGTGTTGTTGGCATTTGGGCTCTGTGTATTCCTCCTAGACAACCACACACAATGAAAGGCTAGGGGTGACTCAATGGGCCATCCTGGGCAGGATGGCAGGGGGGAGCTGGATACAGCCACATTTATACCTGAATAGGATGTGTCCTTTCCACATACAAAGGGCTTAACAACCCTGTATTGTCGTTCCAACCACCTTGGAGCCATTGTAGGGGAGAAACGTGATTTCTTGCACTTCAAAGCCACTGTCTAGAAGCTTCTCCCACCTTACAGAACCAGGGCACCAAAGTATAAATGATGGACCTCGGACACCACCACTTCAGTACACTTCTGGACGTGTGGAGACTCTAGAAGGAAGAAGGACTGCTGTGCTGCTGAAGACCACCATCCTGCTGGGCTGCTGTTTTGATCAACTTCTGCTTTGCTGTGCTGACCTGTGCCTTCTGTCCTTTTGCATGGGAGTGAAAAGGACTGGATCTGCATTTCTCTAGCCCAGAACCCACAGTGACTCCAAGGGCTAGTTGTTTGGCCTACTGATCTGAAGTCTCAGTCACATAAAAGTCTTATAACTACCCAACTTCTGCAGCTGGACTCTGCCATCTGTGTGTCTCTCCTGGCAAGGGGAGCCGCCCCAGTCCTGGAGCCCTGGAAGTGTACCTGAGGTGTTTGCTCCAGCAGAACCAACGCATCCTCTGCTTCAGTAGCGGGCTGATATATTGCAGCTGTAGTGTGAATCAGAACAGGTGCATCCTCTACTGCATTGGTCGGTACTGACGCAACTGACTTGCATCGGAGCATCTTGAGACCAGCGCCTCGCCCCCTGGGAACTGCCACTGTGCATCGCTTTTCCTGGCACAAGGTCCACTCATCCTTCATTAAAGGCAAAACCAAACTTCCCATTTGCTGCCACTGACTGAATCAGAACCAATGCATCGTCTCGACTGTGTCATGCATCCTCAACACTGGACTTTGCATCACAAGCCCCACTGACCTGATCCTCTTCGTTGAAGCACCAGGATCTCGCACGACAACCTTGCTGCATCTCAGAACGGATGCATGGCACGGCTGTGCAACACATTCATGTTTCTGAACCACGCAATGCTCTGCAATCAGGATTTACGGTACTTTGGTTCAGCAGGCCTAACAGGGCCGATGTAGACAGCTTGCACTGACTTCCGGTCACTCTGACCTTTTGACATTGTCCCGGAATTTTTGTTCTGTTTCATTTATCTAGCTGCTGGGCCTTCTCCCTGACCCACCCTCCCTCACCACCACCACCACCCCCCTTCACTCCAGTGATGAGCCCTTTATTGGCTATTTGGGCTAGTTCGCGCTTAGACCCCCAAAAGTTTTTTCCACATAAGTTATCTACGTGAAACTTGCATCCTTTTTTCCCCAACACTTTGGGGAGTCTAAAAGTACCCACAATTTGTGAGTTCCCCTGGAAAAAATTGCTGCAAAAGAAAGCATCTGTTTTTCCCCTGCAAATGGCATCATTACAGGGTTTGTGGTGCTACAATCAGCTACTTCCCAGCTTTCAGGAACAGGAAGATTTAAATCAGAAAAAAACATTTTTCAACACAGTTTTGGCATTTTTCTGGGACATACCCCATTTGTACAGTTTTTTTGTGCTTTCAGCCTCCTTCCAGTTAGTGACAACCACTGGTTGATCCCATACAGATAAACATTTCTGGAAATTAGACAAAATTCTCAATTCACCAAGGGGTTATTTGTGTAGCTCCTTCAAGATTCTCCTACTGAATTCAGGGGTCCTTATACTAGCATGTGAATTACAGGGCATTTCTAAAAATAACTTCTTTCTTACAAACAGTCTTACATTTGGAAGGCAAAACTTTAGAGAAAGACAATTGGCAATAACACTTTATTTTGTGTTCCTCCAAATCTCCTGATAACAATGGTATTTCACTTGTGTGAATAGGGCTAGTGCCCGCGACAGGAAATGCCCCAAAGTGCAACATGGACAGTGCCTTGCTTTGGAGTTTGGGCTATAGCTCCGCTGGCACCTAGGGAAACCTACCAAACCTGTACATTTCTGGAAACTAAACACATATGGGAATCCAGGATGGGGTGATTTATGGGGGTGTCACTGGGCTCTGTTACCCAGAATCCTTTGCAAACTTCAAATTCGGGCGAAAAACACTTTCCTCACATTTCGGTGCTTCAAAGTTCTGGAATCTGAGGGGAACCACAAACTATTCCCCCCAGTGTTCTCCCAAGTCTCCCCATAAAAATGGTACCTCACTTGTTTGGGTAGGTCTAGAGGGAGCAACAGGAAATGCCCCAAAACACAATGTGGACATCACATTTTTTTCAATGAAAACGGACATGTTTTTTGCAAAGTGCCTAGCTGTGGATTATGGCCTCCAGCTCAACCTACACCTAAGAAACCTACCAAACCTGTACATTTTAGGAAAGTAGACACCTAGGGGAATCCAGGATGTGGGGACTTGTAGGGCTCTCACTGGGTTCTGTCACCCAGAATCCTTTGCAAATCTCAAAATTGAGCTAAAAAACACTTTTCCCTTACATTTTGGTGCTGCAAAGTTCTGGAATCTGAAGGGAATCACAAATGTCCTTCCACCTAGCATTCCCCGAGACTCCAGATAAAAATGGTACTTCACTTGTGTGGGTGGGCCTAGTGCCTGCGACAGCAAATGCCCCAAATGTACTTTGGCGATAATGATGAGTGAGGTGATTGTGTTAATTAGTCCAGGGATCTGGAACCATTTAAGGATACCCAACTCACTCCAACGTTTCTAAAAAAAATAGACATCCCGGGGAGTCCACGGAGGCGTAGCTTGTGTGAATTCCACAAAGTTTTTTTATGCAGCATACCTTGGAAAGGTGAAATGTTGAATAAATACAGTATTTTTCCTTTCACTTCTGTGAAGTAAACAACAGGAATATGCATGGATCCAAAAACATCTTACCACCGACCATTCCCCAACTTGTCTGATAAAAACGCTACCCCACTGGTGTGCCTGGGCATAGTGCCCGTGACAGGAATAGATCACAGAAGGGTCAATAGTAGTCCTTGCATGAGGGCTACTGTTGACCCTGGAGTGATCCATTCCTGAAGCGGGCATTAGGCACAGGCATAGGCACACAAGTGGGGTTGTATTTTTATCAGGACAAGTGAAGAAATACTGGGTGGTAGGAATTTTGTGGATCCCTGCACATTCCTGTAATTTACGTGACAGAAAAGCAAGGGAAAATAGTGTTTTTAATCAAGGTTTCCCCTTTGCATGGTATTCTGGTTAACAAAACTTTGTGGAATCCACAGATGCCACAGCTATGTGGACTTTAGAAATGTCTCGGTTTGGTAGGTTTCCCTTGGCCGCTGAGCCCAGGACCAAAGACCATCTTACAAAACCGGGCTGTATTGTGATAAGTAATTTTGATGTCTCCGCAGTACGTTTAAGACACTTCCCTGTCATGGTCACTTGCCCACCCACACAAGTGAGGTAACTTTTTCTTTGGAGACTTAGAGGAACGTTGGGTGGGAGAAAATTTCTGGCTGCCTGCAGATTCCAGGACTTTTCCTTACACAAATGCAAGGAAAATTTGTTTTTAAGCAAAGTTTGTGATTTCAAGGGGATTGTGAGTGAAGGAAAACTGGTCAGAGCCATGCAAGCTCTGCACCCTTGGGCTGCCCTGGTATCAGTATGTTAAAGTTAATCCACCACTCACACTGGTTGGTTTTAGCACCTCCAGAAATGATGGTTTCAAAGCATGAATACTTATCAAAGTATCTGAATGTGAGCCATAAAGCCACTTCACAACACCTACTGCTTTTATGGTCTGTTCAAATGCCGTTTATGCACAACACTTTCATACTGCCGGCCACAGGCCCAATCCAACCAATCACTGCACTCACATCAACTTACCGCTGCCGGACAAAGGCCCATCACATTCATACACCACAGGACGGAATACGTTTGACTCCATTTTACCACCTGTCAAGTAATCACCTCCGTCTTCCTGAACATTACCAAAGGCATGCGTAAGGAACTTTTACTAATGACTCCCATGACAGTCACCTGAGGCTGAGGAAGACATGTTTTACAAGCGCCTTTAGTGCACTCAGGCCCAGGTTTATACTTTTTCTTGCAAAACAGTGCCATGTAGGGGGGCCCAAGTTAGGCCCCCATGGCACTTTAAAATAAAATACAAAATACTCACCTGTACTTACCTGGGATGGGGTCCCCCCATCCTCTGGCGTGCCCCTGGTGTGGGTGGCGGTGTTCCTGGGGCTTGGAAAGGGCGCTAAGTCCATATTGTCATTTTTTGCACAGGAATGCCTACCTTGCATCTCATTGACACAAGGTAGTTTTCCACAAGCAAAAAATGAATTTAACTCCAAAACTTTGGCGCTAGACGGGTCTAGTGCCAAAGTTTAAATATGTAGTTAGGTTTGTGCCGAATTTGCATAAAAAAATAATGATAATGCAAATTTAGCACAAACTGAGTATAAATCTGGGCCTCACTGTGCTTAATCCAACTCCTTCCAGTTTGTAAATGCATTCTGGGGTATCCGAAAAAAATGCCTAGTGAGGACCATTCATCTAACTGAGTGAGCATATCACTGAAACTAAGGCAGACTTGCTGGGAAATTTTTGTGAAGTTTTGTAAAGAGAACATCATAAACTATAAAGAATGATAGTATTTGGCACACAGGGTAAGTCGCAAGAACGTATCATGTCCCAGCCACTGTTATGTGAAGTGCTGTGACTTTAATGCATTTATCATACATAAAATTGAACATCTACTAAGTTCGGACAGGGGATGAAAATGGCAAGCAGGCCAAATACTGACACAAACGTGTTATTGTCCTTCAGTGCCAGCATGGCACCAATGGATTTGAATCCATAGGTGAAGATGATGTGCATCTGTAATACTTTTACTATCTGCCTTCTACTTGTGCAATAACCCTTGGAAAGCACACCTACAATAAGTTTTCTTACCCATTCATGTCTCTGTCCTCATCAGAGTCCTGACTAATCCTTTATTATTGCTAAGCTCAAGAAAACATGTCTTTTGTGTGCCATCAGCACACTTAGGGGCATATTTAAACCCTGTTTGCATTGAATTAGTGTCATTTGTTTTATGCTAATTCAGAACACACTTAACTCCGTATTTATATTTTGGCGCTAGACATGTCGAGTACCAAAATATTGGAGTTAAAGTCATTTTTTGCCTGCGTAAAACTACCTTGCTTCAATGAGATGCAAAGTAGGTGATCCGGGGTTAAAAATGACTGAAAGCCTTAGCGCCTCATTTATCCTCCCGTGCAAAAATGGTGCACGGGAGGGAGACAGGCCTAAATAATGGCGCTAAGCTTGCTTAGCGTCATTATTTAATGCCTGGGTCAGGGCAGGTGTTAGGGGACCTGTGGAATCATTGCCATTGTGGGACAGCATGGAATAAAGCCACAGGTGCCCGCCCCAGGGACACCCCCCACCAACACCAAAGGGACAGCCTCGGTTGGGAGGACACCATCCCAGGTAAGTATATACCTTTTTAAAAATATTTTTTTTAATGCTATTCGGGGCATAATTTGGGCCCCCCTACATGCACTGTGCCCAATGGCCATGCCCAGGGGACTTAAGTCCCCTGGACATTGACATTGGACTGAGGGGCATGACTCCTGTCTTTACTTAGACAGGAGTCATGTCCATAGGGTTGTTCGTCTAACAATGGCGTTAGTCATATTAGAGTCATTATTTTGACTCTAACCTGACTAGTGCCATTCTTTCACGCACAACCTCCAGTTTTCCCTATGCCTCCCCCACCCGGTTAGCGTCATGTATTTTGAAGCTAACCGAGCCTTAGTGCCAGCTTGCGCCATTCCTTAAATATGGCGCCCGACTGGCGCTAACCGGCGCTATACTTTTTTATGCAAACCTGCAGTAATGCAGGTTTGTGTCAAAAAGTATAAATCAGAGCCTTACTGTGCTAAATCCAACTCGTTCCAGTTTTTGGATGCAAGTTGGGGTGTTTGAGTATGCCTTGCAAAGCCTATTCCTAAAACGGACTGAGAATATCTACCATTGAAACTAAGGTAGACACGATGGTAAATACTCCGAAGGTCTCCAAACATATATCCAAACATATATCCTGTGGAACTCATTCACCAACACTTTTACTTTTGCTTTGAAAGTGAAGCTACAAATGGAGATTGCACACTTTCAAACAAGTAGAAATGTTGGTGAATATGTCCCACAGGACATTTATTTGACTTATTCCACTTACCCTGGTTCTCGGCAATCCTTGTGGTCCTTGCGTAGCATAAATAAGTGCCCTAACAAGCACTTCAAAATTCAGTCACACCTTTAAACTTTTTGCCGCACTGGGTACTCCATGACAATATGGCATATGTTCTGTCCACTAGTATGTGCAGTGTGGATGGCTATAATGCATGTTAATCAAACAGAACACCTACCCAATTCTGATGGGGGATAAAGGTGTTGAGCAGGACATAAGGAAGGCCACAATTTCCTGAAGTAGATGAACACAAATTCTGTGGCTGCTTGCCTAATAAAGCAGTGGCCCATGGACGTTTGGTATCCATGCTCAGCCAGTGAAAGGTTTACCCAATGGCAGCTTGACCTAAGTCAAATTCCCAGGACTTTGCTTTAGTATGATACAATGTAAAGCAAGTAGGGAAAAAGAGGCCTGGCTGAGATGGGCACTAGGACAGTAATAATGACTCTCCTTTCACTTTCCTTGCTTTGAACACACTTTACAGCAACAACATGGAGGATCCTTTTTGGCTGTTTTAGGAATGAGATCAGCAAGTGTCGCTCCTGCAGGATTTTAACTACAGACAACTGGAAGTCAAGGAAAGACGAGTCTTCCTGTGGTTGTCTGACAATAAACAACATATGCATTGTATGTTGCCATCTGGATCAGGTGGGTAAACAGTTTCTTGTACCAAGTGCGAGTTTTAGGACACGCATTGTATACAGGTGGGCTTGTGGACTTCGGTCATCGGACCCCAAACCATGATGGGGGAAGTGCACTCATCATGAATTGTAGTGAACACGTATACATCACACCTATCCAAGAACTTGACTGCGAGCAAATAATCGGAACACAATGCAGTACTCTGGGATTTCTGGAGCTTTATGCAAACAACCTCCTGCAGGAATCCTTTGCGGTTACAATGAAGTATACCGCAGGCCTTAGTGCCAGGTTTGTACAGCTCACTGAACAGCTCTACTCCTGTATAGAAATTGTCGACATAAAGGTTATAACCTTTGTGAAGGAGTGGCTGGACAAGCTCCCATACAATCTTTCCAGTGACCCTAAACATGGGAGGGCAACCTACAGCATTTAGCATGGAGTCCTTCCCTTTCTACACTCTCAAGTACACATGGCCAGAAGAGCTCTCACACAGCATGCACAGCTTGATGCCATAGCAAGTTCTTTTGCTCGAAATTTACAGTTTGAACAGCTGCTGCCCTTTGTACAGGATCAAGGACTCATCGACTGCTATAGTCTTTCCAGGAGTTTAGATCTCCGGCAACCTGGCTGGCAAGTGTTCCACAACAGGCTGAATTTTGAACAACCTGTCATGGTATGGATGGTCCCTGGGCAAGCAGCAGAATTGTCATGGAAATGCAGCATGCGCTGCAAAAGCAAAAAACATTCTCTTCTCATGTACATTGCGAAGATGGGGTTTACCCAAACTGTGCGAGTTGTCCAGTAGGTCTGTAAGGTGGGTTTCTACACTAACCCCATTTTTAGCATAAGGCCCAAAAATATCTTCAACTCCGGCAGTGAACTGGGACTCCACCGGCATGCCCTAGAATGGGGCCCTAGAGTGCCACCATGCTCCCTCAGAAATTGTTCTGCCCGCAAATTGGTTTGCTGCACAATTTGCTGAAGAAGGTCAACATCCAAACAGAGATGGAGGTAGTCGACTAGCAAAAAGTTTCCCATATCGACCTTACATCCAGCGTCACCAGTAAAAGGTGGAATTTGGAGCTGAACTAAATTGGGGGCTGCCAACAGAGCACTCTCTCTGTGCCTGCTGCTGCACGCACCTGCTCTCTGGCTTGGGCTAACCTGCTGTTCTGCTGCACAGACTTTGCTTGCAAAGGGACAGCACAACTGTCCTAATCGTCTCCCTCAGAATCACTGGAAGAGGTGGTGTCTGATTGGACTCCGCCGACTGAATAAAAAATAACTCCCAGATTCTGCTCCATAGTCCTCTCCCTCGGATGCTTTCTCAATATCTGCTGTCTCCGTCTCTGATCCAGCCTCAGAGCTGTCCTCCATAACCCGATTTAGGGCTTGAGCACTGCTACTGGCTAAACTGTCCTTCTAAAGCACTAGCCACGTAGAAGGCAAATAGGGTCACAAAATTGTTGGTGGATGTGTGTGTGTGATGTGTGCAACAGTAAATGTCAGTCACCTTACCTTTGCTTCTTCTCAATCAGCAGATTCACTGAAGACACTGAAAAAAACAAAGACACACTATTACTTCACCTTGCCACATACTCATCATCAGAGCCTTTAGCACTGGTGGCGCCCAGTGCAAAAGTCATTTTTGGTGCTCCTGTCACATAACCTCCTCTTTGTATTCCCTCACTACCACCCAACAAAAGTGCCCTTCATCTCGCCATAGCCCCTTGCACATACATTTCACTTGTTTTAAAGCACAAGTAACGGCTGGCTTGACTAATCCACTCAACTACCTCTATGCAATACAAATCTGTTCTTTACACTAGGTATATAAACCTTCTGCGCTACTTTATGGCATCAAAACTGCCACTAGACAAAAGTCCAATCTCTTTCTCTAGCAGGAACATAATCTTAATAGTTATCATGACATTTGTATTGCTGCCTGACAGCTATCTATACCATATATATATATATATATATATATATATATATATATATATATATATATATATATATATATATATATACATATACCTCTCTCTCTCTCTCTCTCTCTCTCTCATATATATATATATATATACATATATATATATATATATACACACACACACACACACACACACACATATCTTTTTTTAGGGTCAAGCCTGCAAGGGCATGAGCTAGCACATGCGTCTTGCTTGCGAGAGCGTCTGTCCCTCACGATTTGCTGGTTTGCGTGGCACTCTTCTTTACAGCCTGGCGCTAGTGGCTGGCAAAAAAAGATAATATAGATATATATATATGAATGTATTCAAAAAATGGTGCAATGCAATCACACACCAAGGGCTGCACAATATCCAAACAAGCTTGTAAAATGTAGAGTCGAAAACCACTTGTATATAATCTCATTGGCTCCAATTTATTGAAAAAAAGTGCAAATGCAGGTTAAATTTACACCGCATGAAAAGGTATAATTAATAAGAGGCACAATAAAAGAGTCTCTAATGTGCCCACCAAAAACAAACACATGCTGTCACAAGCAAATGTCGACGCGTTTCGGCAATAGCCTTCAACTGGACATTGGCAGACATTTTTACACCCAACTATTTATAACCTATAGTCCTTCTTTGTTATTGACTACATAACTAAAAAGCAAGTGCAAACAGAGCGGCCATTTTGTAACATAACAGTTTTGGATTTAAAAAGTAGAAAATAGTGACCCTGTGCTTGGATGGGATATGAACTCATAAATGTAACGTTATGCATTTCTTTTATGTTGTAATACAACATCACATTTATGATATAATCACTTGTGAATGCATAAATAGATATGTTTTCTCAATTGATAATCATTAAATACAAGGAGGGAAACAACCCATATACATATTTTTTTTCTCCTTTTTCTCTCTCTAATATCAAAGTATTGTCCACTTTTTGCTTGACAATTTCAAGAGCATGATATATAAATAGATAGATAAATAAATATGTGTACTATAAGTTAGTTAAAATACAATCAATCTATATACAAGCTGTAAATAAATGGAATAATTCCAGCCAATTTTATGTCCAAGAGTAGCAATAAAAGAAACATAAAAAGGACAAATATATAGATAAGATATTAATAACCAACATTCTATACAATTTGTGCTGACATATGAATATCTCAATTAGTCTTAATAACAGTATTAAATTCAAATATGAATAAATAGTTACACAATTCATAAAAATGGTAAGAAGGTCCTCTGGATATCAATATGATGTCAACAGAAAAAAATATCATTATATCCATGACACAGGCAAAGATACCATTAATCTTGGAATTAAGAAATTATAAAAAGAGCCCAACAAATTCAGCAACAGGGATGTGTACGTACAAACCGCTAAAACATCCCTCAAACATTCATAATACAGTGCAAAAGTAGTAAAATGAGCGTAAAACCATTAAGGAAATTGATAATGTGATGTATAAAATAACAAAAATAAATTGAGTCCTAATCAGGAATATTATTGATCAGTAACAGGATCCTAAAAAGAAATCTTCAATATCAAATGAATTTCATATTTCCTACTGTAAGAATATGTAAATGTAAACATCTAAAATTTCACAGATGTACATGAAGCTCTGCATCCAAGTTATGACCCCAGGGGTTTTCTGTGCCTAAAAGTAGAATCATTTTCGACTCAGTTTGTCTCAAGTGGGCAGTTCTATTGCCCCCCCGGGGGTGGGCAGCGATGGTTTTAACACCATAAAATGTTAGAGAGCTGCAATTGCCTTGATGTACATCCCAAAAGTGTTTAGCTAAAGGGTAAGATGGATCATGGTTCTTAATGGCTCTGAGATGTTGTAGAAACCTGACTTTCAATTTATGAATGGTGCTGCCTACATATTTTTTATGGCGGCCACATTCAATGACATATACGACATATTCAGTTTCACAAGTAATGCGATCCGTTAAATCGCAAATTTTCCCTTCAAATGTGGTGTATGTGTGGGTATTTTGTTCATATTAGCAGGATTTACAGTGCCCACATTTCCAAAAACGAAGTCGTGGAAGCTCTTCCACATCTCCTGAGGGGATAAAAAACAAAATCCCTGGCGTCAGCCAGTAATCCTGGCCTGCACCTGGGAGGGTTGCGTGTGTCGGCTTTGGCCAACACACGCACTGATAGGGTTAAAGTAAGTTTTTTTTTTTTTAACTTGATATGGGGTCCTTTTTGTGTGGTGCTTTCACTGTTTTAGTCTTTGAAGTGTTGCACAAATACTTGACACATTGCCCTCAAGTTAAGCCTGACTGCTCTGTTCCATGCTACCAGACGGTGAGCACAGGTTAATTTGGAGAATTGCTGGTGCCTTACATGGACTAGGATTGTGGTTGCTGCTTGACCAGGGTTCACATCTCAGCCAACCAGTAACCCAATTTCTAACATCCACCCTACGCCACTCCTCTGTTCTCCACTCTACTCTATACTATTACAATGACTCCAATTTCAATCTTTGCCCTTCTGCTGTATGGGATTCCTCTCTACCCCACTCCGCTGTACGCCATTACACTCTACCCAATACACCACTCCAATCTGAACTACTTAACTGTACACCACTCCACAGTATGCTACTACACTATTCACCATTACACTTTACGCCCCTCCACTGTATGCTGCTCCACTCCAGTGTACTCTACGCCACTCTATATAACTCCACAATACAAAACTCTACTTAACTCTATGCCACTCTACTAGACTCTACTTCACTCAATTCCTGCACACTCCACTGTCCAAATTTGCATTCAACTCTATGGCCTTACAACACTCTACTCCCCCCTTTGACAGTTTCCAACACTGCAGAACACAGCATCCCTGTATTCGGTATGAGACACCACTCCAATATATAACAATTTCATTGACTAGACGCTACACCACTTCAATATATGCCACCCCACCCTATGCTAATCCACTGTAACCTACTCCACTCTACGCCACTCCACTTAACACCGCGCCAATCGATGCTATTCAACTCTACTCTTCTTCACTCCACTGCATGGTATTCCACCGTACATTACTCTACGTTACAGTAACCCATTCTACACCACTACAGTGTATGACACTCCACTCTGTGCCGCCAAATGTATGACACTCTCCTCCACTCCATATAACTCCAATCTATAAAAGTCTACCACACTTCATGGCACTCTGACTTTCTACTCCATGCTATCCCTGTACACTCCACTGTCATATGGTATACTGCACTCTACACATGTACACTCCGGTGTACAACACGTTATTCAACTATGCAACACTTTTCTATATGACACAGCACTCCACTCTACTGTACTGGACCCCACTCCAATTTATAACAGTTTACAACCTATGCTATGCCAGTACACTCCATTCCATGCCACTGTACTCTGAAAATACAAAATAGTCTATTGTACTTTACTCTACATGTTACACCGCTCCACTCTATTCTACTCCACTGTACAAGACTTTACCTCACTGTAAGCTATTATAAGCCAATCCACTCTAAGCAGCTACACTGTTTCACACACTACTGTACTTTATGTAACTCCACTACACTATATTCCACTCTGCCACTTAACTCCTGTCTGTGCCCTTCAATCCACTGTACCATACTATATCCCCCTGTACACAACTCTCTGTATGCCACTGCACCACACTTTACTCCACTCTACTCTGACACAAAACTCCACTTTACATCACTCCACCCCACTCAACATTGAGTGCCAACCCACTGTAACCCACGTTACAAGACTGTAGTGTACCATACAGCACTCCACTGTACAAAAATCAACTAGACTGTATGCCACTCTACTGTAGTCTACTCACATTTCAATACTGTAGGACACCCCACTATACACTACTGTTCAATATGGTACTCTAAATTATGACACTTTACTCAACAGTAGGCTATGCCACTCCAATTCATGCCAGTGTAGTCTACAACATGCCACTCCAATCTATGACACTTCACTCTACACTGTCCCACTCTAGTGTACCCCACTCCACTCCACTCTACTACACTTTATCCCAACCTTTGTCACTGTGCTATACTCTGTTTTATGCCCGCTCCACTGTGTGACACTCTACTCCACCCACTGTATGCATCCTCACCGTACAACACTGCACTCCACTGTACACCACTTAGACACTCTACTCCCATGCTCTCTACGCCACTGTACTAACGTGGAATGACACTTGATAACTGTCATGTTGTTTGGTTAGTGAGCTGAAAATGATGTATAATGAGGTCCACTACTTATAATCATTTGAACGTGCTGGATAAATTATAAATGAAAGTTATGACTATAGAATGTTTAAAATTTATGTAGTTTAAATTTGGTTTGTGTACGGAAAATAAGTTTTCCTAATTAGAACTGTTAGACCTGACGGCCTTAGGGTGGTCACCCCAAACTTTTTGCCTGCCTCCCTCCACTTTTGAGATACTGTTTTTGCTGGTTTTTAGACTCTGTGCACTTTACCAGTGCTAAACAGTGCTAAAGTGCATATGTTCTCTCCCTTTAAACATGTTAACATTGGATCACACCCAATTGGGCTACTTAATGTACTTATAAGTCCCTAGTAGAGTGGACTATGGGCCTCATTACAACATTGGCCAAGTTGTAACCGCCAATGCAGCCGCACTCCGGCGGTGCCCATTTTGACATCCCCGCTGGGCCACAAAATGGGAGCCGGCTCCAAATGGAGCCGGCGGTGTTGCGGCCGTGCGACGGGTGCAGTTGCACCCGTAGCGCTTTTCATAGTCTGCATAGCACTGTCTGTCAGGGGGCCCCACGACTCCCCATACCGCCAGCCTTTTCCTGGCAGTTCAAACCGCCAGGAAAAGGCTGGCGGTCAGGGACTCGTAATCCCCTGGGCAGCGCTGCAAACAGCGCTGCCCTGGCAGATTACTACCGCCGGTGCAACCGGGTCATAATCCCCCAGGAAGCACCGGCATCCTGTTGGCGGTGTTTCTGTCATTTTAGCCCTGGCGGTCTTGTACCGCCAGGGTCAAAATGACCCCCTATATGTGCCCAGGACCTGTAGATTGAAAGCTACTAGTGGGCCTTCAGCACTGATTGTGCCACCCACTTTAGTAGCCCATTAACCTTGTCTCAGGCCTGCTACTGCAAGGCCTGTGTGTGCAGTTTCCCTGCCAATTCTACTTGGCATTTAAATGTAATTGCCAAGCTTGAAACTCCCCTTTTTCCACATATAAGTCACCCTTAAGGTGTGCCCTAGGTATCCCCTAGGGCAGGGTGCTGTGTAGGTAAAAGGCAGGACATGTACCTGTGTAGTTTACATGTCCTGGTAGTGTAAAACTCCTAAATTCGTTTTTATACTACTGCGAGGCCTGCTCTCTCAATAGGCTAACATTGGGGTTCCACTCATACATTGTTTGAGTGGTAGCTGTTGATCTGATAGAAGTAGGAAGGTCATATTTAGTATGGCCAGAATGGTAATACAAAATCCTGCTAACTGGTGAAGTTGGATTTAATGTTACTATTTTAGAAATGCCACTTTTAGAAAGTGAGCATTTCTCTGCACTTAAATCTTTCTGTGCCTTACAATCCACGTCTGGCTGGGTTTAATTAACAGCTCCTGGTGCATTCACTCAGACACACCCCAAACACAGGATACTCAGCCTCCAAAAAGAAGCTAGGAATGATGTTGACTGAATCATGTTCCTGATTATTAAAGTGTTTAATGGGGTTTTGTGAATATAGATAATCAGAGGGGGTATTTATGGCAGTTAGTTTTGGGTATATATTTTCATGTTGCAAATAATATTGAGTATTAATGATTTTCATGATGATTTCTAGATGTAAATATTGAAATAACATATGCAGATGAAACAAGTTTAAAAGACGATTTAGAACTGTGTTTAACATGTTTTTGCTATGCCACATTTTAGTGAAACTGTCATATTAACTCAAATGGATGCTGATTCTGCATTTACC
This sequence comes from Pleurodeles waltl, assembly GCF_031143425.1. Classification (NCBI taxonomy): domain Eukaryota; kingdom Metazoa; phylum Chordata; class Amphibia; order Caudata; family Salamandridae; genus Pleurodeles; species Pleurodeles waltl. The sequence goes on from NC_090445.1 coordinate 1,419,053,856, forward strand.
CATCCAGTCAGATCTCTCTGTGCTTCTTCTTACCTCACAGGCTTCGCAGAACGAGAAAGAACATGATATTATACAGTATTTTTCCTAAATATGCACGTATTGTGCATTAACCGATTTTTTTTTTTAGATTTTACTGGTAGACTTTCATTGTTGCTAATAGGAAAATTGTACAACTTTTCTTGATTTTGCTGTTCATTTTGGACTTAGAATGATTTATTTTGTAACACCTGATTTTGAGGTTTCTGAAATAAAACTAACTTTTCTTCAATCTAAAACTCAGTTAATGAGTCTATGAAATTGATGATGGGTGGTGGGTTCTCTTAGACTCGATCAACTAGGAAATGGAACCTCTTGAGGTAAATGGCAAGATTTTGACATTTTCAGGGTGCCATGATTATTGCGGTATAGTTTCAAATATTGGGGTATGCATTCTGCTCCCACAAACCACAACTGTCTAACTTGTTTTTGTATATTTTTAAAGTGCTTGACACTCGCTTCTTTGAGGTAGATTGTATTTGATCTAAAGGGTTGATTCAGTTTTTAAAGCCTCTTTTTGTCCCTCTCCGAAAACAAGGGGGCAGCAGGATATGGACAATGATTTCTGGTGGGTTTAAGGAGTGCCTCTTCATTAAGGGGTAAAGTGAATCACAAGTTATAGGCATTCAGGAGGTCAGCAGGTGATGATCTATGTGTTTCTCAAAGGGACTTGAGAATGGCAGGGATGGGCAATTGTGGACCATGTACAAGTGTAGTTACCTTGGCAAGAGGTACTGCATTGTGGGCCACATGGTTGATCGGTCAAATCGTATAGAAGAAGGATTTTTTGCCAAGAAGTAGAAGGGATGAGGGGCATTGGACCTGTGAACCTAGTGTAAAGAGGTCAAAGGTCTAACCTGCCACATGAGTTAAGTTGTGAAAGTCCACGAATAGAGACACTAGAGTCATAAAGACAGAAAACGTCTTGCTGGTGAGGTATAGCAATCCAGGTATTAAACTCTTCAAGCATGAGGAACTTACAGCACTTGACAAGAAATGATTTAAAACAGTCAGCCAGTGTAATTCCTGCAGGTCCCCCAATGGAGGGGTAAAGCAATAAGCTAGTGTCCCTGTAAGAGTAATAGAGTGGGAAAGCAAGAATATGAAGCTCAGACATTCAGTGAGAGAAAAATGTTCAAAGACAATCAGAGCTACATTCAGGTGTTATTTGAAAAGGTTAGCATTTTTGAAGGTTTGCATTATTTTAGTATCAGACTAACTGCAGGAATGTGTATCTTGAAGGTACAGCTACTGCCATCTCAGGGTTGAAAGGCTCATCGATCCTGGATTCTTTTAAAAACAGTGTGACAGATTTGCAAAGCTCTTACGTTGCTGTGGTGTTGCTCAAGCCGACACAAGGGCTTTAGTGAGATCTACTAAGCCGCGTAAAGCTTTAGGATGGCATTCCATGGGTGGAGCATGGGTCTTCCCTTGCTTCCACATATGGATTTTGACGCAATCCCAAATTTAGGTAGGGTAGCTACGCCTTCTCAACAGAGGTGTAACAAGGAGAAAAATTTTATTTTCTCCTAATTGCCTCTTTCTACGAGTGTGACTGCACCACTTATAGAAAGAGGAAAATGTCTCTAAGGATTATTTTTGTGCAAGTAAGTGTCTGTCCTGTACTAAAACAATCCAGTGTGTAATTCAGGCACCCTTGCACCATGACGTGAGGGTGCATTTGTAAGCACTAGGCAGCATTCAGTGCAGGGATAGAGCAGGAACTCATCATATCTTAGTAAATGTGGTGCATGCCTGCTCTCTCCCTGCCATGCAGCTCAGCAAGTTGACTTGCTGTTTGGCATGACATTTTGAAAAATGTGGCCCAGTAAATCTAACCACAAGTCAGTGATTTCTAATTTTTGTTTTGAAGAAAATGTGTGCTATCCAGTGTACCCATCATTTCTCTAGGATCTAAGGGGAGTATAGCACAAGTGGATGGTTTGTGAAGTAGTGAACGTGCATGACTGCTCTTGTAGTGAACTTGTCACATTTATGGCATATTGAGGCTGTTAGTCATAACGTTTTAACATATAACACCTTGTGCTAGACTCTAGAGCAAGGTGTACAAGATGTATTTTGCTAACCTACTAAGTTGAGTGATTAAAATATAAATGCTGTTAAAACTTATGGAAGAGCTTATTTAGAAAAAGGTTGTCTTTGTCTGCTAAACCTTAGTGTTCTGACGTAAACTCCAGCCTCCTATGTCGATGACTACAAGGACTTTGTCTGCCACAAAGGCTATTGAATGGTTGCTCCTAATCCAAGGAGTGAGCTGGGAGCATTTTTCGATATGAACAGCATCCTATGGTCTGGAACATATTTGAAGTAACTGTTTAATGCAGGTACAGCTACTAGAGCAGAAGGATGTAATATCAGGTTAGGCCCGTAAGGGCAGATTTAAGAGATTTCTGGCACAGGGTAGTGCAGCAAGTCATCCTGCTGTGCTGCCCTGCATCACAGAGAATGAGTAGTATCCAATACAGTACCTTCCTATCTTTTCCTCCTGTGCTGATGCGCTTTTGGCTACCTAGTGCAAACACAGGCACCCTTGCACCATGATGCATGGGTACCAGCGTTACATGCAGGATTTTTTTTTTGTTAAGCAAAAGAGACACCTTTCAGCATGAAGACAAGCCTGAGAGGCTTTTTTACTTTTCTGTGTGTGCTCCAGAATCCAGCACACATAGAAAGATAAAAAAACAATGAGAACTAAAGATATTTCTCTTCATTATGCCTCTCCTGGGGAGGCATATCTTTTTGGTGCATTCCCAGGTTAGCAAGGGTTGGCAAATCTGGCAATATGTAAAAAACCATGAGAGTTGCATATGAACAGCACCCACCCGGATGTCGCTTTCATCACTGAGACCTGGACCAACACCACCTCAGGCTCGAACATCGCCATTGCCATTCCCCAAGGTCACCCGGAAAGACCACTCCAGCAGCCTGGGGGGGTTGGGGAGGTGGGGGAGGGGAATCGCCATCCTCCACAGGTCCAACCTCTGTATGAGCACACACTCCGAAGACTCCATAAGCCTGATGGAACACATTCACTTCAAACTACAGACCACCCTAACATCCACCCTCAGGGGAACCCTCATCTACCGCCCACCTGGACCCTGCGCACCCTTCGCCAACTGCATCGCTGCACAAGCCATCGCAGCCACCAACTACACCCTGGTGGGAGACCACAACTTCCAACTCGACACCCTTTAAGACCCTAACACTGCATCCCTCCTAGACATCCTCCACAACATAGGGCTTCGATAGATTGCGACGGACCAAACCCAACACTCAGCAGGACACACCCTCCACCACATCTTCACAACAGGAACCTACATAACTTTCTGTCACACCTCCAAACTCCCACGGACAGACCATCAATGCATCCATTTCACCTTCACCACACCCACCAGCATCAGACCCCAGCACCAACATCACAAAGAAGCTGAACAAAAATCACTGATGACCAGCTCACTGTCGCCCTAGCCAACTCTGCCCCCCATCATCGCACACAATGACGACCCAAAACACTGCAGCACGCACCTTTCACAAATGGATCGCCAACTGCGCCAACACCATAGCCCCGCTCAAAAAGAACAACAGCACCCACGGCAAGAAAGCCAGCTGGTTCACCCCAGACCTCAGAGAATCCAGACGCACTTGTCACCCCGAGAAAATCTGGAGAAACACTAACTCATCAGGAGCACCAGAAAGAAAGCTATACAAGAGAGAATCTCCTCACATGCACACAACAGCAAGGAACTCCTCAACATCATCAAGGAGTTCGCCAAACCCAACAGCGAAACAAGGACATCTCACCCTCACAAGACCTCTGCGACAAACTCAACACCTACTTTCACCACAAAATCAAGACCATCTATGGCAGCTTCAGCGAAGACAACCTACGTGCAGAACACCCTCCACCAAGTCCCGACACCAACAAATAGACGATCACCAACTGGCCCCCCTTCAACACCGAAGACATACTGAAAACAATGAAGTCCATACAGTCTGGGGCCCCCATGAAACCATACCCCACCCCATCTTCAACAGAGCCGCAGACACCATCGCCCCCAAACTCTGCCTCACCATCAGCCGCTCCCTAGCTGCCGTCTCCTTCCTCAACGACTGGAAACATGCCGCGATCAACCCCCTCCTCAAGAAACCCTTGGCAGACTCCACCGACCTAAAAAAACTTCAGGCCCTACTCCCATTTCCTGCAAAAGTAATCGAAAAAGCCGACAACAGCCAACTCGCCACTTTTATAGAAGACAACATCCTCGAGATCTCCCAATACGGATTCAGGAAAAACCATAGCACCGAAACGGCCCTCCTGGCCGCAACAGATGACATCCGCTCCGTGCTGGACAAGGGAGAGATGGCGGCACTCATCCTGCTAGACCTCTCAGCAGCCTTAGACACAGTCTCCCACCACATACTGATACACAGACTTCACAAAGCTGGCATCAGAGACAAGACCCTCGACTGGATCCAATCCTTTCTCTCCAGCAGAACTCAACGAATGAGACTCACCCCCTTCCTCGCCGACCCCACACCTACCACCTGCGGGGTTCCCCAGGGATCCTCTCTCAGCCCCATGCTGTTAAACGTCTACATGGCCCCGCTGGCCGCCATCATCAGAAACTATGGAATTAACATCTTCTCCTACTCCAATGACACCCAACTCATCCTCTCCCTATCCAACGAACCCAACACAGCCAGACACAACTTCCGCAAAGGCATGGAAGCAGTCACCAACTGGATGAGAAACAGCTGCCTTCAAAGTGGCTTTGCATGGCTTCAAAAGTATGACTTAGTGGTTTGCGCCACACATGTACCACATTGTATGGTTAAAGCATGGTGCAAACCGCTCATAAATCTGGCCCTTAGTTTTAATTGGATTATGACAGAGAGGTTTCCATTACTCAAGGAGAAATTGATGTATTTTAAGAAATATGCAAAAGCCAGATATGATTTGCTTAGATCTCAGGTGAGATAGGTATAATTGGATACCACCAAATTGACAATTCTTGAGTGTAGTCAACCCATAATTGGTAGAATGGATAAGCCTAGCCTCCTTTATAAACCTTTTCATTTAGAATGTGGGTCAGCGATTTCCTAGCTGAATGGGATGCTGTTGGATTGATGCCAAAAGAACAGCGCAAAAGTCTGCAGTCAGCACATGTACTTTTGATCCTGCCTGAATGCTTCTGTTTGAACCAAAAAACTTAGGGCCAAATTTGCGTCATTAAGTTTTACGCAAATTTGGCTCAAACCTAACTCTATATTTATATTTTGACGTTAGACACGTCCAACGTCAAAATATATGAGTTTGCACCATTTTTTGGATGCGTGCACCTACCTTGCGTCAATGAGATGCAAGGTAGGCGTTCCCATTTTTAAAAATGGTGCTATCCCCATAGCCCCATATTCATCCCCCCTTGCTATAATGACGCAGGGGTGGGAGGAGGGGACAAATAATGCAGCAAAGCTTGTTTTGCACCATTATTTAATGCCTGGATCATTAGGGGACCTGTGGACCCATTTCCATGGTTTAGCACCATGGAATGTGTCCACGGGCGCCCTCCCCAAGCCCCAGGGACACCCCCACCAGAGGTACCCTGGAGGATGGGGACCACATCCAAGGTAAGGATGGGTAAGTATTTTTATTTTTTGTGCCATTGGGGAACTAACTTGGGGCCCCCTGCATGGCACAGGATGCAATGGCCATGGCCAGGGGACACTTGTCCCCTGGGCTGGCCACTGGGTGCCTGGCCATTGGGGTGGTGAGCATGACTCTTGTCTTTCCTAAGACAGGAGTCATGTTTTTGGTGGTTGTGTGCCAGGAAATGGCACTTGTCTGGTTAGAGGCATTTTTTTGCCTCTAACCAGGCTATTGTCATTTTTCGACACACAACCCCCTCTTTCCCTACCGCCACCCCCACCCGACTAGCATCTTCTTTTAAGACGCTGGCCAAAGTTTAGCGCCGACTTGCGCCATTCCTTTAATATGGCACCTGGCTGGCACCTTGGAATGGCACAAGCAGGCGCTATACCTTTTGCCACAAATCTGCGTTTGCGTATTTTTGTGGCAAAAAGTATAAATCAGGCCCTTAGGGTCTTATTTACAAGGAGCTTGCACTGCAGCGTCATGTCTCTAAAACAACTCCATATTTACAAGTGATGCTAGAGGCCTCTGGTATCACTTCTTCCACTCCAGCGCCATTTTTAAAAACATTGTATCTGGCTGCGTCACATGTTGACAATGATATGAAAGGTAGACGTTCCCACTTAAAAAAAATGATGGTGCTTTGACGCAGCCATATTTTAAAGCTTTCTGAAAAATGACGCTTGCTTAGTAAAAGTCGAGCTAAATCTGACTAGCGTCAAACTTTTGACACCTGGTCAGACCAGGTGTTAAAATGACTATGGTACGGATACAAAAGGAAAACACTCTAGCAACCTGGAGGGCAACATGGAGTTACTCCTACTGAACCCTGGGGCACCAAGAAGACCACTGCAACCCCCACCATCACCAACACGAAGGCAGCTCAGGAGAAAGGAGCGCATCTACAACCAGTGGACATCACTAATTGCCCACAAGGAGGAAGAGGTCATCACCTTTTACGAGTTGCACAAGGAGTCCATCATCCAACTGCTGCAACTCATTGAACCCAGACTGCAGGCTGCAGTTGACAGGGTGACCAACATACCACCACTGTCCTAGCTCCTTGCCGTGCTACATATGCTTGTGTCAGGTCACTGCAGCACGAGTGGGCGAAGTATCACAACCATCCCTGTCAGCATTCCTCACCTCTGTCCTGGATGCTATAATCGCCTCACATCCTGCACATCCTCTTCCCTAACACCAAGCAACTTCAACAGGAAATAAAACAAGACTTCTATGGCATTGCTGGTTTTCTGCGTGTGCTGGGTGCTATATACTGCACACATGTGCAACTCGTTCCTCCTGCTCCAAGTGAACTCTTATACATGAACCAGAAACACACCCACTCAATGAATATACAGGCCATTGTTGACCATCGACCGTTAATCCTGAATGTGGTGGCCAAATATCCGAGCAGTGTACATGATGCCTAAATCTTTAAGCAGTCCATCAAGAACCAGAAATTCCAGAATGGACAATATGGAGATGGCCTGCTTGTAGGTAAACAAACAGCAAGTACCTAACTGACACAATAACAGATAGATATCGGGAGACACAATACCCATATAACTGTCTGCCTGCACATATAGGTACTGCAGGTTGAGGTCTCTGACACAAATACGCACCATGCTTGAGTACACATATGAAATGCAAAACACTTGACCTAGAGGTGAAGACATCCCAACCTAGTTTTGCACATGTTGCATGATGTAATGACAGACAGCCATATATGGCAGCGAGGAAATCTGTGGGGGTTATTCCAACTTTGGAGGAGGTGGTAATCCGTCCCAAATGTGACGGATTTACCACCAGCCGTATTACGAGTTCCATAGGATATAATGGACTCGTAATACGGCTGGTGGTATATCCGTCACTTTACCGTCACTTTTGGGACGGATTACCACTTCCTCCAAAGTTGGAATAACCCCCTGTGTGTGCTAGGGAGGTGTACCATGTACACTGGGGGTGGGCAAATGCAACACACGTGCTATCAGATGTGTCATGGGTCTCATGTCAGAGACTAGGGGCCTCATCTACAAGGCTCACTGGCACAATTCGCCACTGGAGCGACATTTTACTCACACCCCAGTGGCACAGTGTGCCAGTCCATGTTTACAAGGCCATGCAAAACCACCTTGCGTGGATTTTCAAGACCTTATAAGAGTGTTGAAATGGAAAAATATCTTTATTCCTGTTTGTATCATCCTCTTACTGTGTGCTGCATTCTGCAGCACTCTTAGAAAAAGAGAAACACCTCTTATGATTGTTTTCGGGCAGGAAGGTGTCCTTTCCTGCACAAAAACAATCACCCCCACAATGCAGGCACCCATGCACCACGGCGAAAGGCTGCCAGCGTTGGAACTAGGCAGAAATTTGTGCGCCACTACAGGGGGAGCCAGCAGAAAGGCGCAATAACTTGTAGGGACGGTGCATTTATGCCCTTTTTCAGTTGTGCATGGTAACACAGCAAGGCAATTGCTGTGCTGCCTAAATGAGGCACTAGGTGCTAGATGACACCCCACTGCCCATGGGCAGGTGACATGTAACTGCACAAATATATAATGGTATGTAAAATAACTCCCATCTCGCATTTGTGAAGTGTAATAAAACTCACAGTCATCACTTTCCATGCTTCCAGGGCAACTGCCTTGGCTGAAAGGTGTTCCCACAAACACAAAATCTATCCTGAAAGCAAAAAACAACACCTACAACCCCTGATGCAACCATGAATGTGTACTTGCTAGCCAACTTGTATGTAAGTATAATTGCGTGAATTCCAATCTGCCGGAGGCCCCCAGTATTGTGTACCAGTTCCCCTTCTTAGAGACGTAGCACAATGCAGGAATTTGTGTAGCTGGACTGCAGATGACCACCAACAAATTGGCAGGATACATGTCTTGTGTGCACAAATTGGGCACAATGCTGTCACACATGTATACAATGTTCCCTCACCATGACACGTAACCATGGATTGGGATATAGCAGTTGTCACATCATGTCATTCGGTTGGGATGTGTGAGTACATACTGTGTGGATGGTATCATGTCAACTATCTTGGACAATGTAGGACAAACAAAGGCATGGACAAATGTGATGTCAACACCAACATCTGGGGATAAGCATGGACCTATATATGTGTCTGTGTCAGCCGTATCTGACATCCCACCAACAACCACATACTGTCACACCAAACATGCATTGTGAACATAAAACATTGAGTGGACTTGAGCGATGAGAATCAGCCACCATCTAAATCTGCTGCAGAAATATGACAGTCTGGAAGTTGAATTGTATGATGTATCTGGCCATGCACTGTTTTTGACATACCATATAGTGAGTGAACATGCCCCTGGAAACTCCAGTACACCGGCATGATCACCATATACCATCGTAACTGGGAGAAGTGCATGATAAACCCAATATACATAGTACACATGAGCAGGGAGTAACCAAATACTGTAATCCAAAGCAATTAAATTGTTTCTTTTCTTTTACATTTCAGCTGACCAATGATAGGGCATCCAACAGTGGGTAGTGACACAGTTTGGAAACTCACAAACTGAGGCAGAAAAGGCTTACAGCCAGGCGCACAGTCAAACGAGAAACATTGTTGAGCAGATCATTGGTCTAGTCAAGGGCCAGTTTCTCTGCCTGGACATTTCGGGTGGAGGTTCTTGTATTTCCCCCCTTGGTCTACTAGATAATATTGGCCTGTGCAAAACTGCACAATATTTGTGTCAGCACAAATGTCCCTTGGGACAAAGAACAGTAGGCCCCAAGGGAAGAGGAGAAGGATGAGATACCACATCAACCTGACCTCCAGAACACGCTACAGGTGCACAGGGTGTGTACACATTGTGAGGAACTTCTTTACTTAAGCACATGACTGAAGGCATGACTGTCAAACATGTAAATAAATGAGTCAACCTAACATATGTCTTGGAGTGTTTGTCATAGTCCCACTTACAAAATAACACACCCACAATCAGGAAACCATAAGTAAGTCACAACAGTTGTCAGTCAAGTGTTAAATGTGTCATTATATTCAAAGTACCGAACGCAATGCACTGATTTCTGAAAAGTACGGTGCGTAATGTACTCATTGCCCAACGAACAAACATGTTGAACTCAAAACACTCATATCTGGCAATGAGTTGTTGGTACAAAATGAAAATGAATAGATAGGAATCACTATGTGATGCATTAGGGCCAAACTGTATACCAAGGTATGTAAATAGTATTAATTACCTGCAACAGTGGATCAGTGTGAGATATGTGTCAACTCAATGGGTGAATGATTCATGACACCAGTGACAACTTACAACATCCACATCTTTTGCACTCACATGTTTGACAAATAGTAAGTTTATCACGGAGGATACTACACCTGAATGTGTAGCACAGTGTCTGACAAATCCATGCTAATTTTGCATGGATGCCTGTCAATGGCTTAGTATGTCACCTACTGTTGCCAATATGTCTGAGTACATCAGGACAAAGAATGTTTTGTAAATGTATATGGGACCATGAAGAAAAGAACGATGAGTATAATGAAGATGGGGAAGCAAGCACAAGATGTAACATGATTATCAGCAACACTGATGATGTAGCATATACTAGTCATGTGTGTGGTACATGTGAGAATGACACACATTGTCAGAAGAGTGTGATTACAAGAAAAAGTGTATCTATGTAAGATAACACATATCATCACAACCAGTGTCTAGCCAAATTACCTGCCCGTTCACAGTGCGAGAAAATCATCCTGTTCGGTACCCTGGGTCTGCTAACCAGGCCTAGGGTCACCGCTCTGAATAAAAGGCATAGGCTGAAGTGGTATGAGCACAACTGCCAACAACAGACTCCTGTAAGTGCCTGGTAGAAAACAGATCAAGGGGAATCAAACTACCTATAAGTCCCTAGTAGATAATGGGGCAGCCAAGTTTTGAATGTCTGTTGTATGTAAAATGTAGTGTCAGGTGCAGAGAAAATCTCTGAGGCAAACTGCCAGTATGTGCCCTGATGGGAGGCCACTGGATGGGGGTAAAATGAGCAAATTGCACCATTCACATATCCCTTCACATGTGTGTACTAGCTATCACAACACTTGCCTGCACTGGAGAACTGCACCTCCCACCCCCACCTTGCCTAACAACCTTCTGTCTACACTGTGGGGGACAGCACATTTTGGCTGACTTCCGCGCTGTCCTAGATGTGGGTGCCGTCCACATTCCGGGGCAAGTCCATGGCATCCCTGAGGATAAACTAAGCAATGGATTCAGGTGTCAACACATAGTTGGCACATGGGGCAACTCTTCAAAGGTGTAGTTTAAAAAAAACAGAGGAAATGTGCCCTGTGCGTGGCCTGATCCGTGTAATGCATGTATTTTCACCCATGTTCACTTCCAAAACATACATTGTACACATGATAAGAGAGGAGAGTGTAAAACACAACTATTCACAGGCAACACAGCAATTCATATAACTCTAAAAATGAATCCCATATGACACCATACACAGATACACATATTTCATCCATTGCGTCAAAAGAAATTGACGCATTGTCCCAATGCGTGTTTTTTCAGCCATCGCATATGCTAAAGGTGACGTATCCCATGCAATGCATCAGACGTCCTCCTGGTGCATCGTCATGCTTCCTAAAAAATCAATGCATTGATGTGTAGATTAAAAAGGCATTGGCTAAAACGGGCCACATCAGCACAGAAAGTGATGCAATGGATCAACCGTGTTGCAAACCAAGAGCTGTAAGGTTACTTTCACTTTCTCTTAAACTCACAGTATTTGTGTAGGTGCTTGTGAGAGATTGTGTGGTGCAGGACGTCTATTGAGGAGTGCTGTTACTGGAGTCTTGTGTGCTATCTACTGTGTCCCTGGCATCCGTTTTGTTGTGTCCATTCTTATATTGTGTTGTATATCACTGTGTATTTTCTGGTGTTTGTCTGTGGGATGGATTAGTCTGTTGGGTTAGTTGGGTGTAGTTTGGGATTTTCATTTCGCATTTGGCTAATTGTGAGTTTGGGTTGGTACTTGTTGAGGAAGGGAAGGGCCTGTGGCATGATACGATATGGTGGCCATGAGAGGGTGAGTGATCCTGGGGTCCCCGACGGAGGCAGAGAAGCTGCGGTGAGGGAAGGTCCACTTCCACCTGCAGTGGCTCTTTGAGATGGAGGGAACCGCCCACCAACTCAAGCATCAATGGGCAGACATCATCCAAGGGGAACGTGACCTCCTGGATTACATGGGTATAGGGGTCAGTGGAACTGTTTGTAAGTACACAGTCTATGTAAGTGATTCCTGTATCACATTTGCAAGTCATTTCTGCTGCCCGCAGTGCCTCCTTTACTAAGTTAGGACGCAGGGTTGCAAGTCGTGTTGCTTTGCGTCCCTGACAAGCGCAGTAATGTGCTTTAAATATGACGTATGACACATGCCTGTACTTGTCCCCTGTGCTAACCCACAAAATGATGATGAGTGCCAATGCAAGGGCACATGGTTACCAGGGTCGAGGGTACATGTGCAAGAAGGGACACCTTCTTGTCCATACACAATCATCAATGGTGTTGTCCTTTGTCTATGTGTGCTGTTGATAGCAGCAAACATAGGAAGCAGGAAAACATGAATAAATACGGTATTCCATTCCCATTGGACCACTGTGATGCTCCCCCTGAGGTGTCGTATAACTCTGATGCGTTACCAGCCTTGTGCCCATGGCCAGGCAAACTCTGCCACATAAACTCATCAGACATGTTGCTCTGGTGGTGCAGGATGAAACAATACTTGTAATTGTGGCCCATTAGGTCAGTGGTTGATATATGTCAGGGCTCAAATGCCATCACATCCCAAAAAACTCATTTCGGAGATAAAGCATGACACAAAGGCCTCCAAAAACTGGGCTGTCATACCCCCACACTGAGCAGTTCCTAGGGTACCCGTCAGACACTTTCCTGTTAGCACCACGGTGCACGTCACCAGATGTTCTTCGGGCAGCCTGGGGAAGTGTGCACATTTTCCAAAACTTGGCCTGGTGCCAGGGCATATGTCAACATGTGTATCGCCCTGGGAGATGTTCCTCAGCATTGGAGATTCAAATATTAGACATTTCAGTGTAGATGAGACATGATGTTTGTGACTATACCCATAATCATAACATATTGAATGGCATACACCTGTATCTATCACACACATGTTTGTACCTGAAGTGAAAATATAGTGGTTTGGGGATATAGAAAACATTTATGTACATTGTGTTTGACCATGCAGCAATGACATCTAACGATGTCTGTTAAATGAGAGGAGAGAATGTCTAACTACTGTTGTTTGTTGCATAGTATGTACATGTGGTGACACTTGTGAAGAAAGTACTGCTATTCATGGCTGAGTGTGTTCTATGAGTCATGTAACAGCAGAGTGCCATTACACTCAGCTAGCCTTGAAAAATCATGGTGATATAAGTCGTTTGAAAGCCCTACACTATGTACTTGAGACTTGTATGGTACCATCACATATGAATATATATCAGCCTGGCCTACCAATGTATGACACTGAGACATGTCTAATGGCACATTTGAGGTGTTACAACCAAAATGATTTTATGGTCATTTGCTAGTCGTGTGTAATGTACAATATTTGACCACAGTGTTCATTGTTCAACATTCACTGTGCTATGTCTCATGTTATATCTTGCAAGTGTACCCAAGCGGTACACCACTGGAGAGGTGGGAAGCTTTAGTGACCCCCATGCTACCTGTGATTGTCACTCTTTATGTGTAATGGCTAGTGCAACAATTGTGTGTGATGTTGTGTGCTGTGTTGCATTGCCATGAACAAAGTGTATGCATACAAACTGAAACTCGATAGGCTACACATATGTATGGACAGTAAGGTGGAGGTTGGGTCCGGGGTGTGCCTTTGCATCTGAATAATGTCAGGGTGATTCTGTTTGTTATAACTGAGGGCCCACAAATATGCTGGTATGACCAAAGAGCAATGACCACATTGCCAGGATATGTGAACATATGTGGTTGTGGAATCATAACTGAACATGACAGGGCACTGCATACCTGAGTAAAGCTTTTCATATGCACAGATAAGCTGTTGTTACTCATGGTGCAATCTATGTCCGATGTGTGGGGCTAGCCCACATATGATTTATGAGTCAAAACACAGTGATGACAGTGAGAACATGTGCCAGAAGTACAGGGTCCTACGCATCTATGCAGGGTGACAATATGTGGTTCACAGAACATGCCTGCTGTGTGTGCCACAGGAACATCACGGTAAATGATGTACTTCCAGGGCTGAGGACCATGTGCATAGGGCCCGAAGATTAGCAGGACAGTGGTCAATATAGCACACTTGGAATTGCAGTTGAATTACCCACTCATCTGATGTGACGCCCCATATCCCCTGTCATATTCAAAGACCTAGATATGTTTATTAGACTAAAGGGATGTCCGTACAACAGTTTCAGACGACATGCCAATACCGAAAAGGTGCATACAATGAACAGCATTAGCAATTGCTTTCCCAAGATCCCTTTGCAGATGAGATGTAGGGAATGCATGCACCCACCTATTAAATGGCTGTGCTGTGTGCTGATGTGTAGCAAGGTGACATGAATTGTGCATCCATATGTACAGACAATGGGCTGCATAGTGGAACACATTCAGTTACACATGGATTTAGCTAGGAGTCATTGCACAGCCCACCATGTACTTACTTGAGTGGATATGGGAGTAATTTCATGTATTGGTGTGTGATGTGAGGGAGCTATCAACCCTCCATTCTCCCATATGATACCTGGCACATGTATGTTCCATTTAGCAATGTGTCCAGATATATGTCCTTGTCAACTCAGGTGCACAATGTTGTGAGACATACCATCTAACTTACAGTCCTTGCTCAGATGACTGCTAAATGCCAATGGATCTAAGGGCAATGTAACATGCAGAAGGGACATTGAAGCGTAATGCAACATGATAAATGTGCCATACAAGATCAGGAAACCGCATTTATCATAACCATATTCAATGATGACATGGTCATTCAAAGATGTCCGAAAGACGGGGCATTGATATTGTATATCATTCGCTTGACCTTGATACCTTCACCATAATCAATATGGAGATGATGGATATTGGGCAGATGTCTATTCATTTTGTTCTCCAAGATATTATTGTGATTTGTGATGTGCATCATATGATGCCTGCAGATAGTATTTACAAAGAATGCTTGATGTACATTTGCCAAATGAATCTTTGTAAGACATGTATTCCTTGTGTTTACTCAGGAAGCAAGACCCCCATTCCAGAAGAGGAATTTTGAAAAAAGGGCCGACCAGTATCCCCACATCTGCCATGTGCTAAAGGCCTTCAAAAGGATGGGGAAGATATATGACTGGGAGAGAGCACTGGCGTCCTGGAGTGCCTTTTCCCTAGGGGCTCCAGCCATGGAACCAGCCACCTTCATCCACCATTGAAGGAGCAAGGCTTGGGTCACAGACAAGGGTAAGTCTGCAGAGGCACGTCCATCTACCACCACCACAACTGCTTCATCCAAACCACAGGTCCCACCAAATGTACTTTGGGCCGAATTTGAGCAGTAAATTTGGTGAGAAGTGGCAGACATGTGTTTGTCTAATCTGGAGCACAAGCATGACCAGGTGATAATCATGCTCCGGGAGATCACGGCAGCCGTCATCAGACAATGAGGAGCAGGATGGCCGAAATGGACACTCACCTCCCTCCCTCTTGTATATAGTTTTTAATAGTTGAGGTTTTTAGATAGTTAGTGTAGGTAAGGTAGCGTAGTGTAGGGCAGTTTTAGTACAAAGTAGTTTTAATTAGGGGTGGGTACTTTATTTGGGGTTTCTTATTATTGGGTATTATTGGGTTGGGGGTTGATGTTTTAGGTCTGTGCACTTTATAAAAAAAATACAAAAATATCATATCATTGTCTAGCCTAGATGCTTAGTTAGTTTATATATAGCTGAAGTTACTGTTGTTCTTGTCTACAGATGTGTTTTAAGGGGGGATCAGAAGGGTTGATGCTTATTATGTGGCGTTAAATGTATAGGATAAGTTAAGTTAATTTGTAGTCATGAAATAGTTTAAGGTAGTGTATCATAGAAAAAGATAGGTTGGTTAGGTAGTTTGCGGTGAAAGATTAATATTTTGTTGTTATTTCATGTTGTTGTTTCATACATTATGATCTCCATCATGATTTCCTTTCCAGGATTTAGCATGCCTGCCCAGGTTATGTTACGTACATGCATTTGGTTTTGCAAGCAGTATTTTGAACCATGTGACAAGGTGTATTCTTTATAGGCAAGTCAATGGGATCACATCAGTTATCTATATATATAATAATTGGGCAATGTAAGTTACAATCTGGATGTGAATGGATATACATCCCATAACAAGTATTTATGTGCTTTTGGTCTGTGTTGGTAACACACGGGACATGCATTTGTGGAATGTTGTTGTTATTGCAATCACTCTAAATAATGGATTTGTTACTCACACACTTATGCCTGCCCCTCACAGACTTAACCTTGCATCATTTGGAGATGTGAGATTGTTGCTACTGTCCTTGCTTAGACCAGCCACTTGTGGTGTGTTACGTCAGCTGTCCCCATGACTGCATGATACACGTTGCATTACATGCTTAGGAGCCTCAAAAAAGTTTTTTTTAATCAACATACATTCCATATTATGTATAGCGTATGTTCACTCAGTTCGTGTGGCTTTGTCTTGGACTGCAATCCACACATATCCCTTTGGTAAGCAGTCAGTGTATTTGCTTCACACAATGCAACTTGTTCATGTTCAAGACACCCATACAACACCAAGGTTGTAGTATGTGATTTTACTTACATGTGTTAATTTATGTGCAGTACTAATGTACATTCCATGAGACAACAACCAAACAGATGTATTTAGCCATTGGATGTCCGGACAGAGCCCATGGGGGTGAATATGTTATTGGACATGTATAGGAGAGGAGTGCTTTAGTGAGGAGGAGGACCACATTGCCATTAAGGATGCTAGGCAACAATGACAGTCCACACATGTGAGAGGTCAGCACAGAGATTCCAAACAAGGTCGGTGCCAGGTGTTTTTACACTGGCATGATCTTATGCACAGAGCAAAGAAGAAAGGGGCCATGGGCCACAGAGAAAAGCTACCGGGCGGTTTGCCTGGTGTAAGATGTTCTTTCCACACATTCACCCTCTGACATATGTGGTACCTTCTGTGACAGGGGTGTTTTAGGTGCTAAAGTACAGGGACGCACACACATCATGGGTTGAAGATGTGGATGCCATGTCCATGGCAGCTCTCATTAGTGGGAACACACGAGGCAGCATAGCAGCAACGAGTTGCAGTCTCTGGAACACTGCAGCAATGTCACAGTGAAGGGCACCCAAGGTGGCAGTGAGGGAGCCTTGCTACTGCTTTGTGGATTCCAAAACATTTTGTATTTCCCCCTGCCTGTTGGCCAACTTGCTGGTGCCACTTTGGCTGGGCATTTGCTCGTGCCTCTGCCTCATGACACCAGCGATGTCAGCCAGGGGCTGCTGGAGGCCACAAAGCGGAGATTAGGTGCCTCGTATCAAAGCCGAGTTGTCCTTATTCAGACTGAGGCATCTCGACTGCTCTAGGCTACCCCCCAGAGTGTCCATCCCCACTTGCACTCTATCTGCCACCTCCCACTAGACTCCTACCACAAATGTAAGTTCTGGGAGTCCAGGGCTGTGGTTGAGCTGGAGGGTGGTGTATGTTGGATGCATCATCTGGTGACCCCCCAATACTGTCAAGCCTCCTTGAGGCTGGAGATGGTGTCTGTATGGCACCCAGGATTTGCTGAAGGGTATCTGGATTAATCATTTGCAGCTGTCATCCGCATCATCAGAGAAGTCCAGGACAGACAGCTGGCCAGGAGGTATGGTGTTATCCCCCGAAATGAAATGGAGGTAAGTTAATATTGAGTTCTGCTAGATGTTGACATGAGTGATAAGGTTTACAATATAGATTTCCAAGGGAGCACTTTAAAGGCCTCATTTCTAAGGCCCTAGCAGCACACTGCAGACTGGAGTGTCAATTAATTTGACGCACCATTGGCACAGCATGCAGGCCCCTAATTTACAAGGCCACGCCAACTTGTGTAGCTTGTCATGACCTTGTAAATGTGTACCCTTTTCACTCATTACACTGCGTAGAAGATGAGTTCCATGGGAGAGCTGTGGGCGTTCCCCTGCAACACCCATCGAATCCAAAAGAATGTGACACATTCATAGTTTTAGATATCTGGAAATGGGTCAGATTCCTCCACAATCTCAGGGCTGGCACTGAAGTGGTGCAAAGGAGAGCACTTACATTTTAGTCCCCAATGTTTCCAATTTCAATGTGTGTTCCATCCTGCAGTACACATAGAAAGGGGAAGACAATATTCATGATTGTTCAAGTTCAAGATAGTATCTCTTAAAGCAAATGAGCAATCATTCCTGCAATGAAGGCACCTCTACACCATGATGCAAGGGTGCTGTGTTGGCGCTAGGAATCACTGAGTACACCATCACTGAAGAAAGTACAGGTAGGTGTTACATTCTGGTAAATACACACAGCCTTGCACATTCCAAATGATACAGTGCAGCACAGCAAGCTGGCTTGCAGCATTATGTTGCATCATTTCATCATACATGGGGCCCTGAGTTGAACAGTGATGTGTAGTACACCTGTTGGGCATGAGTAGTGAAGCACAATTTCCCAATATTTACATTACAAATTGATTTTTCTTACAGGCACTGTGTGCCTGATCTGAGGGGATGGGCTCTGTCCTACTGTTGTCAACTTTCTGTCCAGTTAATTAAAACCATTACAAAAAGACTCAATAAATAATATTTGAATTAAAATGTGGTCACATTAAAATACCATTTTATCAGTAAGAAAAGAAAAAAGCTTGTGGAAGTAATATTGAAATCAATTGGCCTAAGACTCAGTTTTCATGAAAAGGTGCTTAAACTTCAGTTGATCCTTCGTGGTCCATGCTGGCTGCTGCCACTGACTGGGATAGCACCCGCTTGGGTGTTGTAACATATTTTGTGCATCTAACCAAGGCCCAGGCCGCCGAGTGTGAGAAGCAAATGTTAGATGTCTCCATACAAGCACACACCCTTAAGGTCAAAGCTACTGGCATGGTTAACTATCTCCTGTGAACGGCTAAAGTGGGGCAGCAGCAAAGAAGGTGTAGCCAACTTTCGTGTTGATAGGAGTAGATTCTGCAGGCTCTTTTATCCCTGTGTGTGGGCCAGGAGGGGTTTAAGTCCTTTATTCGCAAGGCTAATGGTCGCATATAAAGAATCTGACGTTGAATTCCCGCGTTTATTGATTCTAAAAGATATGGCTGGGGAGCCCCGATCAAGTAAGAGTTGTTTAACACTGGCACTGCCGATGGTGATTTGACTGACAGTAGGTCTTACTCCCTTGAGATTTCCTTTAGTCTTCTGTTAATTGTTTTTTCCAAGCACTCAATGCCATAGTGTCTGCCAGCTGGATCGAGTCACCCATTTCGAGTATCTTCAGTGTTTTGCATAACTATCTGTTCCAGGGGTTACCAGGAGTTTTGAAGATGATTCTCAAGTAGTGCTTTAGTGAGTGCATGTTTGCCTTCCTGAGCTTGATGTAGTATTTCAGGATGGCTGCTTGGCAGTCTAGCTTCTGCAACACACGAGGCCCAGTTCTAATATGAGCCTAGAGTGACGGGTGTACTTCAGTTGTTGAAAGATTCTTAAATATGCCCTTCAGTGGGCTTGTTCTACGTTGGCTTCTAAAGATCTAGGAAATGCCAGGTTGCCATACTGCAGGGTGGGGAGTAGAGTCACCTATGTTACCCTCATTATTGGGCTCCCAACGTGCTTCTTAGTTGATTACTCAGTTGGGAGATCTGTATGTGATTGTAGCGGCTTTGTTTCTGATGTGCTTTTCTGTCTCCTTGCCAGATTATCTTCGGTGAACCACACGCCAAGGTAGTTGTATTTCCTGGCTGTGCAGATCGTCTGACTTCTGAGCAGCCAGTTTGTGATCTTTTTGTTTTTGTACCTTCTGAATATGAGGACTTTTATGTTATCCTGGTTTGATTGGAGCTGGTTGGCTATGTTGAGTGTGTTTGGTGCATTTAAGGCCCGCTGTAGACCGGTTTTTGTGCAGTCCATTACCATGATGTCATCAGCGTACTGAATGGTTTGATTTTTGTTGGGCCAATCTTTGGTGGAACCAGACTGATAGCCTGCAGGAGTGTCCTTAAGTCAGCAGAGTACAAATTAAAAAGCAGCGGGGCCAGAATGCAACCCTGCTATAGGCCTCTGTTGGTTTCTATTTTCTGAGACATTGTGCCTGGGCCAGTTGTAACTTGGACCCATGTGTGAGTATACAGTGAACTGATAGCTCTTAAGAGCTGTGTGGGAACACCCCATGCTGACTGCTTCCTCCATAGGGTTTCACGATCCACCATAACGAAAGCGGCACTGTATCCACGAAGCATCAGAATAATGGCAGGTGATTGATTTTAGCCGCCTGCTGCTGCAAGTATGAGAGCACCACAATGTTGTCCACTGTTGAAGCCCCAGGTCTGATGCCATATTGAAAAAACAGCAGGATTTGGCACTCTTGGACCCATGCTTCCAGTTGTCCCAGCAATAGGCAGGCATACATTTTCACTTCCACATCCAGGAGAGCTTTAGGTGATATTTTGATGCTACTGTGCAATCTCCCTTTTTGTAAATTGGACAGAGTATGGACCGTTTCCAGGAGTCCGGGACTGAGGCCAGCTGAAATGCGCTATTAAAGAGCTGGAACAGCCTCTCTGCACAACAGAGAGCATTTGAACAGGGAAGCTGGTAGGTCGTTTGGCCCTGGGACGCCATCCTACCTCATGCCCTTTACAGCGTTCTCTATCATGCTAACAGAGAAGTGTTTCAGGGCCACGCTTTTTGGCTCGTCAGGGCAACTGGATGATCAGCTTTGTTCTCTGGGCTTTCATCTGCCGTTGAGGAGAGCTCTTCATAGTGGGGGGTTGGATGTCTGCTGGGTCTTCTGAAGCCTGTTACTGGGCAGCCCATTTCCAGTTGGGTGACCGTGTACAAGTTTGTGATGTGAGTGACCCATGCGGCCTCTGCATCACCATTCTCCCTAAAAACATAGCCACTCCTTAACTTGTTTATGTGCTCCTAGCTGCAATAGGGTTTCCCAATCTTTTTGGTCTTTTGCCACCTTGCATTCCCATATTTGTTTCTTAAGAGATCTTCTATTATTTGCTATCTGAGCTTCTGTGTCATTTGTGGGATTTTGTTTGTGCTTACGCTGAACTATAGTGAAGTGCCCATCTTGTCTTGAGCACGGCTTTATCTAGTTGTTGTGCCGTAATTCTCAAGGCGAGATTGATAAGCGCCTGGAGGCTTGCCATGCAGCAAAGAGATAAGATCGACCCCTGACTTCTCCCACCATTCGAGGTTCAAATGCGGCTCCCGGGATTCAGATTTTAACCATGAGGCTAATTTGGTTGAATGCTCTGGTCTCCATTGGATTCTTCTTTGTGCCCGTTGATACCCCTACCACGGTGATCATTTCTGCTGCCTGTACTTATAGATCTATGATACACTTTAGCGGGTTATGGTCGCTCTCCGTTCTTTTGGTGACATCAAAGTGGCTAAGCCTCTGAATGCGAATTTCTGAGAGTAACACGTAGTCAATAGTTGAGGCTCCCTTTAAAGTAGGAGGAAAGGTGCAGGCTTTCAGTTTTTTCACTCACTGCTGGCGAGTTGATGTTAATTTAAAGCATGTCAGGAAGTCTTGTATTAGTTGACGGCTTCTATCCTGGGGAGTACCTTGGTGTCTCTGTATCTGTATCTCTGTGTTTCTGAGGCCCGGACATGCATCAACACTGTGCTTCCCTTGTGGTTCCCCTGCCTTCCCCGTGCTCACCGCATTCACTGCTGGGCAGCCCTGGGGTTGCTGCTGCTGCCACTATCTCTGCAGGGCTGAGGAGGGGGGGCACCAATTCCTGCGGTTTCCTGCCGCTCACCGTCAGCCTTGGGTGCCACGTGGTGGGGGCAGCAGTTGATGGGGTGGAGGTGTCTGTGTTGGGACTGTCGAGTAGTCTGCAGTCAGTGACCCCATGACCCCTGGCCCCAGACTCTCTGCTGCCAGGAGCCACTATCCTGCTGCGATCCTGGTAGTGGGCTGGCCTCTAGCTCCTCTGGCCCCTCAGCGTCCCCTGCGTGTGCGTTTGTGTCCTGCATCTGCATCCCTGACAGCCTCTGTCCTCCTGTGTAGTTTAACTCACTTACATTCACCTCATAACATCCTGATGTGATTTGTTTATCTGCAGAGTGTTACACGTCATATGACTCAGGCCCCTGCCATTGTATGTAAACCAACCTCCTCAGATTACCCAATTTTGGGTCCTGGTACACAGGTAAGTGGCCCAAAGTGATCCTACCCAACTCATACATTCATTCTCACATGCCTACTACACGTCGATCATGCGTGTTCATATCCAGTGGGACTACATATTATTTTGTTATTGACAGCAATTTTTGGGACCTCATCCCACATTGTAGTGGTGGTGTGATGGGCGGCAAGTCCGTACATCTGAATCCCACATCACTGGACCCATCTACTTAAGCCTATGTTCCCCCATGGGTCCCATGATTTGTGGTGGTTAGGTGTTTCTTGATATCCCTTTGTCAAATTCCTGTTTGACATCCTCCAAATTGTACATGTGGCACTGTGAGACATTGTTGCATCATACTCCTTCCTGGGATGTTCCACATGCTCCCACCGGTCCACATGATATATAAGTTGTGGTCCACCAATGGATTTTGTTTTTCCATCCCTTCCAAGGTATGACACAAGCATTGCCCAGTCAGACACAATGGCGTATGTGTATTTGTGTAGGTACTATGCAGTACACATGTCCATTCCTACTTCCCCAGAATGCACAGACTCCGCGTTCAAACCAAATACAATTTTGCCAGGACATGAGTCAGCATCTACCATGCAGAACAGTAGCAGTGTCCCACCATGCCCACACATAACCATTTGTTTGTACACACATGGTCCAGTGTGTTTCTTACATTACTCACACTCCCATTGATTATTTGTGATGAGTTCCTGTGGCCCCTTTCATGGCAGCTGACACCTGTGTGCACTCCCCTCCCTGTCATGTCAGCTGGGGACAATTTATTTTCATGCAGGATACAATAGACATGTCACTTGCCATGTCCCTATGTGTGTACACCTCTCATCATCCATACCTGACCCTCTCAGATGAGTTGTTGGTCCTGTGACACACCCATTCCATTCTGAGGATTTACATCCTAGATTAGTGTGCATAGGCTCAAGTGGGACCGCGTAGCTACATGGTGCAAGGATGCCAGCATTGGAGCTAAGTGCCATCGCTGAGAAAAGTATAGGGATGCCGTGAATTTCAGTGTATACAACACATCCCTACACTTTCTACATGACAGTGCAGCATGGCAAGCAGTCTGGCTGCACTGCGGCATTTCCTCGTACATGAGACACAAAATGAAGTAAATGGGGAATGACGCTGCACTTCACGCAATGAAGAAAGTGAGGTGAAGATTCTGGCTTGGGATGTGCTAATTGTGAGAGGTCAGTGAACATTACATCTCTTTGCTGTTTAACCACAAATGCGCCAGCATACTACCCTATAGCCTGCTGGGAGTGCATGTTAGCGCAGGGACATGGCTGCCGCCCACTTTTGACATTGCCTAGAAACCACATTGCCCCTGCTACTTGTTGTAGTTCATCATATGCTGCACTGCCCTTTCCTGAGACTCCTGCCACCTACTCCTCAGGAATGAAGGCTTCCACCATCTACTCCAACTCGTCCAGCAGCCCCTGGGGTGCTGGACTTCTACCTCCGGTCTCCAATGCTGCCTTCCGGTTGATGGCCAATTTCTCCTTTGTTCCGCACTTGCAATCATGCCAGCGCTCCTTACAGTTGATGACTATCCTCTTCACCTTTTCCACACTGTTGACTTTGTCTCTGTGGACTGCCATATTGCCTCTTTCCTCCCTAACGGCAATTTGGAGGTGATGAAGAGCTGGTGTTGATGCTCCATCACCTCAGTGTTGTTCTCACTGAACCTGCATTTCCTCTCTATCTTCCTCTTCTCTTGGGAGTGTTTCTGGACATTCTCATGGTACTGGACTTGTTAGGGTTGTTCTGCTGTCTCTGGCCTCCAGGGCACTCCATTTTTGCTTCTGCAGTGTCAACAGTCTGTTTTTAAAAAAAAAAAAATATTTTACAAAGCAGCATTTTGCAACTGTTTTTCCAGTGTTTTTAGGCCAAAAGTGTCGCTAGGCTGGCTACGATAGATTAAGTGCTGCTAATGAAGCTAACGTCACTTTTGCAGCACTAGCATCATTTTTTCATGATGTAGTGCACAGTCTAGCTTCATTTTTTTATGCTGCCCGCTCCCAACGCATGTAGTGCAGTTTTGTAAATATGGCACAAGCATTGTGTTAGGATCTGTTGTTACACGGCGGCGTTAAATATTTTGAGGCAACACTACAGCAGTAGAGCATCATTTTTTTGAAAATAAGGCCCTTAGCAGCACATCTCAAGATGGTGACGCTGGCCGGGGCAAGACCGGTCTTTTATTCCCCAGTGAGCTAGAGCCATTAAGTCCAGGGCCGACGCTGGTGTCTCTGTCACTTTTCCCAGCTCCTCAAGATCATCAGCAGCAGCAGGTGCATAGGGGCTTCAACACAGAGAGCGACAGATCTGAGAGGGAGAGGACAGAAATAGAGAGAAGAATTGACGGATGGAAAGAGAGAGAGAGATGAGAAAGCAAGCAGAGCTGGGTTGAGCATTTTTGCCAACGCTGCTTTGATCCTCAATCCCCTGACCGCGAGGCATCTGTAAATATATGTACACTGGCAGAAAGCAGAACCAAGTCAAAATATTGCTTCACATGCAATTTGTTCTGCTCCGCGGACAATGCTACACACGGCCGGGCACTGGATCTTTCTTCTTAAAGTAAAAGTAAAATAAGAATATCGAAATGTGAAACTTGAATTATTTTCACACGGGATCACTATGATAAACATGGGTAAAATGTTTATTTGTACCTCCGGTCTCTGGGGCACTATTATAAGTAAGGCTCCCAGTTTTATATTTTTGCTGATTTTTACTCATGAACACAGAAAGTAAACCATCTATTCTGTTGCCTGTATTTATTTTTAAATTCGGCAAAACAGAAAATTGCTCTTTGGATGAGTCTTACTGCTGTCAATCATGACGGACTAGCGAATGCCTGTATGGAGAGGAGAAGAATCAGGAACATAGACTGGCAAAGCCAGTAGGCCTCGCCGCATAGTGGAGTTTAGTGGAATGGATAGGAGTGAAGAGTAGTGTTATGAAGTAGCTTGAAGTGCTGTGGAGGAAATAGATTGTCGTAGGATGGAGTATAGTGTGAGAATTGAGTAGTGTTGTGGAGCGGTATAGAGTATTGTGTAGTGGTGTAGAATACAGTGGAGTAGTAGTGTTTAGGGTGTTGTGTATTGTGTTGTAGAGTGGCATATAGCGAAGAAGATTGTTATATGGTGAATGGAGTATAGTGTGATAGAATTTAGGCCCATATTTATACTTTTTTAGCACCGCATTTGCGTCATTTTCGGACGCAAAAGCGGCACAATCTTACAAAATACAATCGTGTTTTGTAAGTTTGCGCCGCTTTTGCATCAAAAAGCAGTGCAAATGCGGCGCTATAAAAGTATAAATATGGGCCTTAGTGGAGTAAAGTGGTATGTAATGTATAGAGGGAGTTGACTAGTGTTGTAGAATGGCAGATAGTGGAGTATAGTGCTGTGGAGTGTAGTGGTGTATTGTAAATTAGAGTGTCAGTGGAGCATAGTTTAATGGAGTATAGTATTATAGAGGTTAATATTGTGAAGTGGAGTAGAGTATAGTAGCGTGGGTTAGAGTTAAGTGGTTTAAAATACAGTGGTGCAGAGTATTCTGACGGCCCTGCAGTAAGGCTCATTTGCAAATGTCGCTTACTTGTTCCCCTCACCCCCTAAATCATGGGTTGGATGCCAGAAAGAGAGCCACCATAATAAGTGTGGCACAATAGATGCAGTGTTTTTTAATGGCCTTGTAAATGTCAAATTGCACATGTAACGTAAGAGGCGGAGTCCTGTACTCACCTGGACATGTGCCAGATATGGCAGACACAAGGGACAGGCGTGCTTTGTCATTTTCTAAACACACTTCAACATGTATCTTTCCATGCTTTTACACAACAAAGGTGTTTACCAGTTTATTCCTGCATACTCATTACAGACATCCACTGCATCACATTACGAAATCACTTATCGATGATCACTCCCTGTGGGAGCTTGGCTATTGACAAGCCTATTACAGTTTGCACTGTCTCTGTGAGACAAAGGTCTACTCCCTGCACACTTCCAAACAACAAGGGGCATATTTATACTCCGTTTGCGCCAATTGTGCGTCAAAAAATTTGATGCACAATCAGCGCAAACGTTGCCCCATATTTAAACTCTGACGCCCGAGCCCGCGGACGACAAAAATCCGCTGTGTGCGTCATTTTTTGGATGCGGCAACCGGCCTGCTATAATGATATGCAGGGTAGGCGTTCCCGTCCAAAAAACGTCGCACACGGCCGTGCGTCTTATTTATGCTTCCGGGCAAAAATGACTCTCGGCCGGGAGGCGGAGCAAAAAAATGACGCAAAGCCCGATGTGCGTCAAAATTTAACGCCTGGGTCAGGGCAGGCGTTAAAATGGGGCAAACACACCTGTATTTAATCAGAACACACAGATCAAACAGCAGAGCAGCAGAGCAGCAACAGGGAGACATGGAGGTGATCTTTATCAAGCGTGCACGTAGACGCAGAGCCCTGCAGCAACAACAGCAGCTACAACAACACCAGCAGGGACCCCAAAGGCAGCGCAGAAGGCAGGAGAGTATATTCCGCCCAAGAACAACCCTGCATGGCCTCAGGGAACACAACATCATCCAGAGGTACCGGCTGAACTGGCAGGCCATTCAGCAGCTGCTGCAAAACATTGAACCGCAGTTGGCCCCCACTTTAGTGACACCCGCACTATCCCAACAGAAACAAAGCTGCTTGCCGTACTTCACCTGCTGGCAAGTGGCTCGTTTCAAACAACTGGTGCCCTGGTTGGCGGAATATCACAACCATCATTCTCCGCATTTCTGCCAAAAGTACTGGATGCCATCATTCGCCTGACACCCCTCCACATCTGCTTCCCTAACACACTGCAGAAGCAGCAGGAAACTAAACAGGGGTTCTACGCCATCAGTGGCTTCCCACACGTCCTTGGTGCAATCGACTGCACACACGTATGCCTTGTGCCACCTGCTGCAACTGAACACCTCTACCGCAACAGGAAGCACACACATTCAATCAACGTGCAGGCCATAGTCGATCACCAGGGATTGATCACCAACATCGTGGCTAAATATCCTGGGAGTGTACATGACTCATTCATCTTCCGTCACAGCACCATCAACCAACACTTCCAGGATGGACGGTATGGCAATGGACTACTTGTTGGTACGTACAAAAACCTACTTATATACACACTGCACAGCAACTCTCTAGAACACACATCACATACACCACAACAGTAACATCTAGACAGGAACACACTGAGGTCCTGACATCACTAGCCATGTTTCTTAAGTCACCATTGAACCTGTCACACATTGGAATTTACTGTACAGCCTAATGTTAAGACATTAATGAGTGTGGTTGCCTAAATGTCACCTTGCAAATTGTAAGTGTCACAATAACCTTTACATTAATACATTGCAGAAGTTTCAAGGGATGGGATGTACAGGGTACTTTGATATGAACGTGTTAACAACACTTCCAAATTTAAATGTGCATGGAACTATCATCTCACCCTCAGTGAAGACACAACGACACCTGTATCACAAGTCACAATGCTAGGGAGGGCACACTCTACTGCAAATCCCAAAACATACTGCTGACAAACGGTTAGCAGACAAACACTTGCTCAGCCAAGGAAAAAACACAATGCAGATGGTATAGCCTACAAGTATAGGATGTCACATTAGTACACAAAAGAGTCACAGACAACACAAGACAACGATTGCCATTAAAGGTCTTTTCAATAGTGCCAGCTACATCTACATGATCCCATTCTGTGTTTTTCATGGCTAATGACACCATTTGGGAACCCGACTACTGCTGCAGAGCGGGCATACAACGATGCCCATAAGAGGACACGCAGCATTGTCGAGCGCACCTTTGGGATCCTAAAGTCAAGGTTCCGCTGCCTTGACATCCCTGGCGGTAGCCTACTATATTCCCCCGAGATGGTCTGTAGGATCATACTCACTTGTGCTATATTGCACAACATTTGTGTAAAAAGGAACATTCCCCTCCTGAAACCAAACCCATACATGCCTGAAGACGACGAAGAGGAGGATGCTGGCCTGCAACAGGAGGGGGAACAACCAAACACGGCTGCTGGAGTGCGTAGGCGCCAACAGATTGTAAATAATTTCTTTTCATAATTATCACTATCACCACTTAATGCACTATTGTAAATAAACACTGATAACAAACACCACATCATGGTTTGGCCTATTCTTTTCTGCCCACCTTTAGCTTGAAATAGCTGAAGAAGAATGTCGTCTCATTGAGCAATAATGATATAACAATCATGACACTAAAAAATACACCACAAATGTAATAGCCACCATACAATGGTCAAATACACACACCATGTAAATGAAAGACATCCTGTACAGTTCACCTTTGAAGGGCAATAGCTGAGGACCACACATATGACTCACATACATGTAGGAAACATGGATCATCGCAGCAGATGGCACACAACTAAAACACCATCACTCAACTAGGGGAAAACAGGCCTCATACATCAGGCAGTTCATATGTTAATGCTTCAGGAACAGGAATGTAGTACTAGACTCTTGCCAACAGTAATTTCAACTACTTACTATCATTGCAATGACTATCTGTCACTAGAGTTACACATAAGCAGAACATACACAGCACAAGTGCTACACCTATGAAAAGCATCCAGCACATCACATCCCATCTACATGTCAGCCCTTTTCTAAAAACATTACACATACTTGCAGCTGCTCACACCCCACCTGTCTGAAGAGGTCCCTGGAATGTCGATTTGTGCACACTGAGATTCCCTCATCTACACACACACACACTCACAAGAGTCATCCAGTGTGCCACACCCTTTCCTATGCCTACCATTGTCATACTACCATCTCACTGCGTGGAACTCAGCTCATATAATACACTGCCTTGGAGTTTATAAGGCCTGGTATCACTTGTAGATTGATTCTTCTGTGAAAGGTACTGTAGGCTATTTATCAGCTAATCCCATCTGACAGGACTAGTGAGACACAGATGGAGGCCACACCTGTGATCCCCTCCATGCACACCACCCAAAGGTACATGCCCCGTCCCTGCTGATGCCTCCTACTGCATACATGTTTGAATGTGAGCTATTACATCATTAAGCTTTGACACAAATGTTGCCATTGAAAACTTTATCAGGGTTCATGTGTCACCTTCAAAACAACACAGGACATACACAGTGTGACATCTCAACTGTCTAATGCTCCCTCTGACCAGTCCTAGTCAGAACACGTGATCATGTAATTACTGAAAGAGCTTGCTCCTGATTGACCCAGCATCCTGTCAGCCTGACTGGCACCTGTCCATGGCTCACTCTACAGATACCTGGGGTCCACCTATGGACCACACGTGCTGTCCAAAACCTATTGTACCTCAGACACTAATTTGTCATTAGCCTCATCAATGTATACTCAAATACATAGTTGTGCATCATCTGACTGTCATTTGCATCCGATTTGTGACAGTGCCCATGAATAGCCAAATCTTGGCCCTTCCGTTGTCTGACCTTCATTAATGCCTAAACTACAAAGTGTGACAGTGGACCAGGACGATGGTGTATGATGGTGCAAATGGCATCCATCAAAGCCAGCAACCTCAGATAATGTCCATGAAAAGGTTACACATATGAGGACCCTGACTGTTCAAAACGCTGAGTAACACTTTTTCAAATGATAAAGAAGAGTCGTGTGTTGAATACCAGCCATTTACTTCTGCACAGAGGCTATGATGTTTCATGATACATTACCATCCACAGAGGCCAACTGGAGTAGAAATGTTGCAATGACACATGCCAGATCCAGACACCTGAGACATTCTCTCACTCAGCACACCAAGGTTGGCCCTTCAAAAGTCTCATTACACGTGTTCAGTGACAGGGTGGGACCATCCATGTGTAGGTGACCATGTCCTCAATGGATTCTCTCTATTTTTGCTACAAACAATGCCCAATTGAAACAAGATTAGCTGCCACTAACTCATGAGGAGACCTGGGAGTTACAGTGACAACATACACCCTGACAGTTGATAGTGGATCAATATTGGACCACACACATAAACATGTACCATCCAATCAACAAAATATTTGCAAGCAGCCGATCACAGTAGTGTCCCAGTTGTAACCTAGCAGGAAGAATGAAACATGCCACTAAACCAGGTAATGCATAAAGGGCCACATACATCAACAACCTTTTTGTCATCAGCACATGAGGAACGTTGAGATTTAGCTACAAATATCAATGCAAAATGGTATGTCAGATTTCTCCAAAGAATCAATAGGGCAAACGTCAAATGGGCAAATGGGATTACAGAATGGCAAACAGTGAATCATACCCTATTTGCTTCCATGAGCCTGCTGCTGCAGGTTTAGCATTACTGAATTTGGAAAACCCTTGGATAAATTAGCAAGTCTGGAAGAGAAAACCCTAGGGTGCTGGGGGCCTAAGTCCACCTCTACCGCCCCCCAAATATACATGATATATGCACATGTGAAGCACACACATGCATAAGGCGATGTGTGGCCTACATGTCAAAAGTAAAACACATATAAGATACATAAACTTGTAATTAGGACATGGTTACCCCCTTAAAAAGTGTAGGCGACAATTGCACTACCTATTTGGCCTATACATAATTTTGATTACCGTGATAAATGTGGACACATTTTTGCTAAGGAATACATCCTGGTATCCCATTCATATTTTGAAATTAGCCATCAGCAATTACCCACATATGTGTACAAATATGAGTAATAACCATTCTGAGCAACCATTACTATTGCACTGTGAATACCTTCTATACATCCTATAAGGGACATTTGCCATAGCTAACCCCAAATGTGTATCACTTAGCACCATTTGGTCATGACAAAATTATTTTCAAAATTTGACAAATTAAAGACATATTTGTCATAATGCGTCATATTTCCACGCATACAGCTTGTGCGTCATAATTTTTGACGCATAGGAGTGCACATAATGCTGAGTCAAAAAAAAAAAAGAAAAATAGATATACTATCCAGCATTACATGTCCTCCATTTTTATCCATAATGCGTCATATTTCCACGCATACAGCTTGTGCGTCATAATTTTTGACGTACAGGAGTGCAGATAATGCGGAGTCAAAAAAATCTAATAAAAAATAAATATATTACTATCCAGCATTACATGTCCACCATTTTTATCCATAATGCGTCATATTTCCACGCATACAGCTTGTGCGTCATAATTTTTGACGCACAGGAGTGCAGATAATGCAGAGTCAAAATTAATTTTCATATTTGGATATCATATTTGCCAGAGGCTTAAATTTCAACTCTAGAACTGTAAAATAAGCCTCAAACAAATATAAGGGAACAAAGAAGACTTTTTTTTGACTCTGCATTATGTGCACTCCTATGCGTCAAAAAATGACGCACAATCTGTATGCGTGAAAAAATGACGCATAGCGGGGGGGAAACGGCGCCCATTTTATGCAGGATGTGATGTAATAGGATATCCTGCTTACAGATTCTGTACTGTGGGTGTACTTTCACTTTCACTTTGCAGTCTCAGATTATTCTAGACTGTGTGGCAAGTGTTGTCCTGTGTTTTAGTGCTTTTGTGTCCAGTGTACCTTCTTTATTGTGCTTTTGTCATCATTGTCTTGTTGTTGAATACTGTCCGAGTCTGTATTGTATTATTTTGTCAAGTCCAGTGTTTCTTTTATTGTCTGTGGGAGTCTGTTGTGGGTAGTGTAATTTAGGGGTTAGTTGGGCTCTTATTCTTAAGTTTTCTTTGTTTTTCACTACTCTACCTTTCCCCATTTCCCCCTTTTCCTTTTTCTCTAACTTTTTCCACTTTTCCAGTGCTGATGTGTCAGGTAGGCCACGGCTTGCCAGGATGGGTGAGGAGGAATTGGGGGGATTTATATGGCTTGTTTGCCATTTCCTCCCACTCATGCTGGAGGCTGGGGGTCGTGTGATACAGGGGTATCACACGGAGGCCCGTAAAGTCCAGTGGGGGAAGGTGCGCCATCACTTGGTCCGTGTCTATGGTAGCCTGAGGAATGACCATCAACTTAAGCACCGCTGGGCTGATCTGATATTTAGGGAGCAAGATCTGCTGGACCACCTGGGAATCAGGATTGGTGGCCATGTTGGTGAGTACACATCAATTACATGTGCACAATTGAAAGCTGTGTGGGGACATGTGATGATTGTTACCCAATCTGCCAGATAAGTAGCTGACTGTGTGTAATGCTAGGGAAACCTACTGGGTAATGGTTGCACAATGTGAAGGAAGACAAATGCTAGCAGTCAGGTAGCTCATGTTTTCTAC
Organism: Pleurodeles waltl; assembly: GCF_031143425.1. Classification (NCBI taxonomy): domain Eukaryota; kingdom Metazoa; phylum Chordata; class Amphibia; order Caudata; family Salamandridae; genus Pleurodeles; species Pleurodeles waltl. The sequence goes on from NC_090445.1 coordinate 1,419,086,405, forward strand.
ACATACCGGTTGCCTGTAGCAGTATGTAATGTAGTACTGCCTTTGTGTCAGGCAAGCAACACGTTAATGACTCAATTTGAACTCTACAGGTCACAATAGCCAGTGAAAAATGGATGTTGAAACATCATACCTACATATGTAGACGCCATAGCTAGACTGGCATTTGTAAACCCAATATGATGCTATAAATGAGTGCTGCCTTCACGTCAATTGAAGTTAGCTATGTTGTCCACACATATGTCACATGTGTGTCTGGTTGGTGTGTGGAGAAAATGACCACATAGGCTGTTTGAGTTTGAGGGGTCATGCAGTTCTCAAGTAACCAGCTTTTGGATGTCTCTCTTGGATGCACATGATGAGATGAATGCACCCCTATATTGTTGGGGCATACTAATGGAGGTGCATCTTTGACACCACATGACTGTCCAGGCCACTGCATGTGTGTAGTAGGGTGTGTATCTGTAGCAGGAGACTCATCCAATGTAAATGTTGCTCAAGAATTATTCCATGCAGTATGAGCATGTGTGAAAGTGTTTCATTACGCATGTCATATTCTCACATTGTCTTTGTAATTGCAATTGTTTGTCAGTGCACGGATTCAGAGTATATTCTTCCTTCCATGCTTTGCAGGTGGACCTGCACCGTACACAGTGGGAGAGGTGGCTCATTTTGCAGACCCCGACATCTACAGTGAGTGTTGCATGTGTGCTATTTTTATTGATGGCTGGTGATGCATGATGGACTACTGTGTGTTCAACAGAATTCAAGGTTTGATGCGCTGCCCATTCATTAGTATTGTTCCATTAGTGGGATTTCATATATCACTTCAGTTTGAGTAGACCTATGCTTATCCATTTCTCAGATTTTGGGTCTGTAGGCCATTCCAGTAGGGCCCGCTATGGGGAATGGGATGCTCTGGGACTTGTCTCGGACTGAGTCTGCATTTCAGACTGACATTCTCCCAGATAGCTTCTGCAAAACACTTGTCTGAAATATGCTGCTTCCCTAGTAAGGATGTACTGAGTACACTGTAGGTTGGATCTTCCGGGGGCATGTACTTCCACAAGTTGAACTAGAAGTGTGTGGGACTAGAGTGCAATGGCCTAGGTGTACATTCTACTCATGATCATGGGTGTTCTTGCTCCTCTGTGTGTGTGGTAAAATATGCCTCACTTGTAGTATGTGATGTTGGCCTAAGTCAGTACATTTTGACATGTGTGGACCTTGGATAGGACAAGGTTTAGCTGACTCCAATTTGTTGCTAGCCCTTCACTGGTGTTGTGTGTGGAGGCAAATACTTGTTGACCTTTCTAGACACTCCTGGGTGTGCATTGAATATGGGATTGTTGGTTGTTCTTCCCACCCCACCCTCAAAGACTGCCATGTGTTTGGGAATAGGGTACCTAGGACTGTAGCAACCAGTATGTTACACATACGTGTGACCATTTGCAACTTTGTTTTGAACCTAGTGAACACACTCGGTTATGGCACATGAGTTCTATACTAGCAAAAACAATTACAAATGGCAGATATTGAGGGTTGTGATTGTTATCACATAGACTGACATATGTAGTGAAGTCAGTAGGCGGAGGAGGTGCAGCCATAATGTCAGCTGCATTACCAATTATTTGGATGAGAAGTTTAGGCTGATGTCACCCATCATGTAGAGACATGTATATGCTAGGTGTGAGATGCCCTTTTGTATGCAGGCTTCCCATGTACTTCCTCTGAGACTTTCAATGATCTATGTGGTGAAAATAGCTGTTACAACTACAGTAAAAGTAATGTGCAATTGAGCCATTGTGCTATTCCACCCAATGCATTTCCTATGGTAAATAGTTGCCCTTTCTCTTCACAGCTGCAAACATGAGTGCCGCACAGAGGCATGATTTTGAAAGGCGGGCAATGAGATACCGGCACATCCTGCAGGTGCAGTCGGGGTTCCGACGGATGGCCCGAAAATACCAAGCGGATCGGGCCTCCGGAGCATGGTGGGCCTCACCACAGGGTGGCCCAACGTTGCCCACTACAGCCACCACCACCACATCCACCAGTTCTCCCCAAGTGGCCCCAGCAACGCGGGGACAGTTGACCATGCCTCTGCATCACGACCTGGACCCAGCAATTTCAGAGCTGCAGGACAGTCCAGTGGGCTACCAACTACTCCCACACCGAGCACCTCTGCCAGCACACAGACAGCAGCAGCCCCTCCTATTGACCCTGCGGCATTCCAGGCTTTAGACAGGAAAATGGACAAGTTTATTCGTAAGGTGGACAAGCTGAGCCAGGATGTGGCGTACATTAAAAAGCGGGTTAGGTCTATCAGGCGGACCCTACGGAGGGCCAACCTATAGGACTTAATTGATTCTTTTAAATTTATCCCTCCCGTCTCTCCTCTTTCCTTTTTGTCATGATAGTTGGGTTTTGGAGATTAGTGTTAGGTTAGTATAGGTTGTTAGCTTAGTTAGTGTTAGGGAGGAGGGTGGGGGGTCCTTAGTCTTTCTCTTTTTCATTTTTGTGTGTGTTGTCAATGTTGGGATTCCTGTCTGTTTAGAAAAGAAAAAAAATATATATATATATGATTGTTTAGGATAGTATAGTATGTGTGTAGGTTAGTATGTGTTGTCCTGCATGTGTCCTGTCTCATAATGGTGGGTGGGGGGTTGATGTTTAGATCGATTCGTTATATGTGTAGAGTAAGTTTAGCTTAGGTTAGTTAGGGACAGTTGTGGGTTAGGAGTAGTCAGGTTAGATTAGTGTAGGTATGACTTTTCCCTTAGTTGCCTCTGGTGTGAATACATTATGAATAAACATATAGTTAACCCTTTGCATTATGTGTTAACTGCTACTTGATCATGGCCTTGACATCAGTGTAGGTGATTGTTTTTCTATGACATTTGGGTCCTATGCTACACACCGAAGAAAATAGAGGTTTAAAATGGCAGCTACCCCTGTGCTAACTTGGTAAGTATCCAGCATTTGATAGACCCACCATTAGTAATTTACATGGATCACCAAGGATTTGTGTTGATGAGTAGGTATTCTACATCACAAAGTGTGCTTCCAGACTTGGTATTGTGGGTAATTTATTAGGTCGGACTGCAGTGTGATGTTCAGGGACATGTTCCCCATGCGACTTACCCTGCATGTGCGTTGTCTCGTGGTAGTCTGCACTGTCCTGTCCTTGAATCCCTGGGACGATCTCCTCAGGGATGACGGCTGCGACCATCTCCTCCATGTGGTCCAGGGCCTCCTGGTGTGCTGGACTCCCCCCTCCAGTCTACAGTGCTGCCTTCCTGTTCCTGGCCATTTTTTCCATTGTCCTATGTTTGCAGTCATGCCAGCGTTTCTTACACTCGGTGACTGTTCTGCGTACTTCAGCCACACTGTTGATCTTGTCAACAATTTGTTGCCATATGGCCTCTCTCCTACTGATTGGCAACTTAGAGGTGATGAACAGTTGGTGCTGGTGTTCCGTCACCTCTTTAACCAGGATTTCCTGCTCCTCTGCACTGAAGCGACACTTTCTTTTTTTTCTATATATGTCCTGGTTCCTGTATGGATCATCCTGGCTGGTTCCTGGTCTGCTGTCATCTTCCTGGGGTCTGTAGTGGCATCTGGGATCCATTTTGGCTCTCCTCTGCTGAAAGGGCAGTGTTCGCGGGTATTTTTGACGCTATTGCGTAAAAAAAACGGCACTTTCCGGGTTGCGCTGTCGTAAATCGACCCACAGTCATTTACGTCGCGTTAACGTCGTTTTCCTTTACGACTTGACGCCACGATGTACGTCCAAAAAAATGACTCCCACCTGTTGGTTTCGCCGCCGTGCGTCAAAGTATAAATTTGACGCCCGCACGGCGCTTCGAAATGGCGTTAGCCGGCGGTAAAAATTTTGACGCAAAACTGCGCCGGCGCAAAATGTATAAATATGGCCCCAAATATCTTGAAAGGATACCCAAAGAACGTTGTCTAAAACAAGCATATGTTAAAGAAATACTCCAGTGAAAGCCGTGTGCTAGAAGAGTACTCAGGGTGCTCACCTGTCTGTGGGTCACTTTTACTCCAACTGCTCCACAGTGCCGCTGCACTCCATGCCCAGGGTGGTGGGGTGGCTTAGCAGCCAGGAGTTACAGTCCCTGGCTTCCCATCAGGTCAGTGAAGTTAGGACTGCAGGCTCAGACCCTGACCAGCACTTTCCCGGCGCATTGGGCCGGGGCACACCCTAGCGTGTCTGCAGCTTCACCTTGTCATAGTCGCTGTGGCCAGAGAGCACCAGGCAGTGGTACGTCCGCTTAGCTCCTGGGTGGGTGCAGCAGCTGCCAGCTCTGTAGCTTCTTCTTCACGTGAACATGAAGTAGCAGTTAAAAGGAGCTCCGAGGAGCATCTGCTGCACTCTCCAGCCAGGACTACCAGTAGATAGGCACTTCTCCACCCCCATTTCGACAAACCTTCTTCAGACACCACTTGAAGGGCTGAAAGAAGAGGCACTCCAAGAGCCCTCGTCAGTGACCAGACCAACCCATCCACACTGAGGCCACAAACATAGAAGGTGGACTTTGGAACCAGACCAATTGACATGAAAGACGACGGACTAGAAAGAGCATCTTGTTTTCAGGTACAGCAAGCTTGTCATCATTAAAGCCGGACAACTATCCCAAGAGGGTTCCATTTTCAAGTCAGGCAATATCTTTTTCATGCTTAGGATTAAAAATGTAATTATTGCTTTATACATAATAAATACTAAAATGGTCATTTACGAAATACATCTTAGACATTGAATTATCGCCTGCCATTTTGTATCCAGCCCTAATGCTGCCACCAACAGAATGCCACCAAGTCCTGGAACTACTACAACAGACAAAGTGGGCTTCGAGCTGACCCAGGAAGGAGGAGAGTGAGTGCCTGTGAAAGATAAAGTGCGGCGTCCATGAAGCAGGGCACTGCGCTGAGTCAGAGAAACGCTCATTCAAATTCTAAAAACTATTCCCTGAACAGAAGGTAACATAGAAAATAGAGGAAGCATCCACGTCCTGCAGTGGTACTCCAGGGGAGTGAACAAATATGAAAAAGGAGAGACCAAGAAGCCAAATTACCCACTAGTAAGCAAAGATTTTTACAAGACAACCGATTGGAAAAATTCAAAGTGATGGGAGGAATCAAAGCCCACAAAGTACATACAACAGATCATCCTGACAGCGCAGCCCCTAAAAAGCGACTAGTCTTTCTAATGAGCTTTAAAGGTGTTCAGATGTGGACATGTCTGCACTTCATTGCTCATTTTTTTGGGTGCTGTTTTCATTTGGCAGATAAAAAAAAAATACGTTGATCCTTATATCATTAAACCTCATCAGGAATCTAACTGCAACTGCACATTTATTATTTAAATAAATGTTCAAACATACCAGAGCCCATATGTTTGGGCTTTTGACGAAGGATAGCACAGCAAGTCACCTTGCTGCACTGCCCTCCTTCAAAGGGAAAGTGCAGGAATGTGCCATATTTAAGTAACAGTGCATTCCTGTCCTTTCCTACTGTTCTCATGCCGTTTTGGCAGCCTAGCGCCAACGCAGGCACCCTTGCACCATGATGCAAGGGTGTTTGCATAATAGGCAGTGTTGTTTTTGTGCCAGAAAAAAATACGAGAAATATGCATACTTCTCCTCTTTGTGTAAGATTTTGGTGCATTGCCAGGTTTACAACACCTTTAAATCTGGGGATGCGTCAAAATTGATGAGTGTTGTATGGGAACACCCAAATGCAACACCCAGGTAACAACTCTCTTGCACAGAGTAAGGCAACACAGCAATTCGTGCTACCTTGCCTTACTCCATATCTATGAGGCCATTCAAAGCCACACAAAGTGGCTTTGCGCGGCCTCATAGATATGAGTACAAGGTTTGTGCTGCTGTTGCATCACAAAAAGTGATGCAACGGCAGGGCAAGGGGCTCATAAATATGCCCCTAGAAGTATCTTCATTTTTTCCCTAAACACAAAATAGGTAAATATAGATGAAATGGAGCAAACAATAACTATGAATAAAATCCGTTTAAAGTGTTTAAAATGAATACCACAAAACCGGGGAGCCCTAATTATAAGTCTGATCTTGTCATGTTTTCTTGGATTGGTGTTTTAGGTAGTATTCATTGTTGAAAAGTAATCAAGAGTGGAAGAATAAATAACTAGTTATTGCAATATTGGACAAATGGAAATAACAGATTAAGAGTTTGTCCAAAGGATACTCTTCTCACTCATATCAGAGGCAGCGTTATGATTTACAAACAACAAGTGGCAAAGCCAATATCTTAGCTCCTACATTTTAGATTTGAGACCCATTGGCTTTGCCAATCCTTGCTTGAGGAAGCACGTGTAACAAGAAGGCACATGGATCAGAGCCAGCAGAGAGGCAGGGGACATGTTTAGAAACAAAGAAGGCATAAGGGACTGTTAATGGCCTTGAGAGGATAGATGAGACAGCTGGATACATGAGAGGAGACCTGCCATCTAGTCTCTCAATTATAGCCCAGCCTACAGAACCTAACAGCCCATTTGTGATTGCACACCGGACTACAATGACAGAGACAACTTTCACATTGCTCAGACTTCACGTCAAATAGACTTTGCAAGAATCCTAGTGATGTCTTGTACGCACTACTATAAAATAATCAGGTTCCTGCTGGGATAAAAAATTACCCATGGAACTCTTTGAACTGCCCAATAGGCCTGATTGTGCATACTGGGGAAGATAGTTCACTGAGATGCTGCTGAAATATGGAATAATCTGTAGGGCACAAGATCAAACCCTGGCAAGGCTGACTCAAGTTTTCATCCTTCTGTGATAAGTAAAGTTAAATTGGGTAATGGTAATAACCTATTATTTAACATTTAGAAACGGTACAACTTGTTATGAAATGCTATAAGAAAATATTATTATTATTGAAAGTTTGTCAGGGACAGTGAAAACATCTAGGGCTAGATTTACTATGATTTAATGCAACACAGTGCAGAGCAGTAAGGTGACTTGCTGCGCTGCTTTGCATGAAAGGGACAGAGCAGAAATATACAATATTCTCAAAGATATGGGTCAATTCTGCTGCCTCCTAGCACTATGGTGTATGGGTTCCAGTGCTGCAGGCAGGACTATTTTTGTGCAAGAAGGGACACCTTCCTGGAACAACAACAATCCTTATAGGCATTTTCCTCTTTCTGTCTGCAGTACAATGCAGTACACATAGAAACGGAAAGTAACTAGAAGAAATAAATGAAAGCACGTCACGTCTTTTGTAATTTCGGGACCTAGTGCTGCAATAAACTGTTCATAAATTTCCACAACGCTCACCTGATTCAACAATGTTCCTCTGTTCGGAAGGCATAACATTTTGATGAAATCGCAGGTTTACTACTCTTAGTAAATTTGGGGTTGTGTCAAAGTGCATGGGTGGATGTATGGGAAAGCCCTGCCTTCACCGATGGAACGCCTTCCCAATGCACAGTAATGCAAGGCAGCAATTTGCGCTGCCTTGCATTACTCTGGATTTACTAAGCCTTGCAGAGCCATGCAAGGTGTATGTGAGTGGCCTAATAAAACAGACATAAGCCCTTGCTTCGCCCTGTGCAAAGCAAGGGCTTAGTAAATCTGGCCCCAATTGTTTTCCTCCCTTCTGAACAGCAAATGTTTTAGCTGGCAAAATTTGTGTGACAATACTGATTGGAACGAGCTCCAACTGTAAGAACGACTCAGAACTACCAATGATTGTGGTCATTTAAAAAAAGAATAGTTAAAGAATGTTGAGGACCAACCTAAAATAGAGCTTTTATGTTCTGGTCTTCTTTCTGTAAAATGTTCCAAACGCTTCCTCCTCAGCTACTGCCCATTTCCTTCCAAATGCTGACTCTCAGAAATGTTCAGGTGTCAGCAAAACGAGAGAGGCTGACCTTGGAGACTTTGGGACATTATGCACTAGCAGGCTTTTAGTTACCCTGCTGGCACCAAAGTTTAACAGATTCGCACAATAAACAGGAAACTTTTAGCTCACCGCGCTTCTGAAGTGTCAGCAAGTCAGGGTCCCTCCTGGATTCGGTTGCCATTAAACTACAGACTAGAACTATCCCTTTATTTTGTAGCGTGCGTCATGTCGCCCGGAGCAAAGCCAGACACGCAGCGCTACTCTCAGCAGTCTGCCGAAGACCACATGAAAAGCAGCAAATGCATCTAATTTATGTTTACTTTTAAACTCTGAATCGGCTCCAGGTTTACACGCACCCCATTTTCAAAAGAAATACAATCAATACAAGGGCCCAGACTGACACACACTTGAGGGCATATTTCCTTACATTTCATGCAACAAAGGGCAGCAAGCAAAGCTGCTGTGTTGCATTTCGTGAAAGAGAGAACCAGCAATTCTCCATATCTACCAAGGTACAGGGCATTTTTGCTGTCTCCTAGTGCCAAAGTCCTGCGCTACCTTGAGCCATGTGCAACAAAGAGAATTGTTTTCTTTTCTCATTGGCGTTTCCACCTTACTTATGTGAGCTTCATTTTACAGCACCAATACAAAGTGTGAAATGCTTCAAAGCATAGTTTTTGCACAGGAAGGGACCCCTTCCAGCACAAACCCTATGCTTACCATAACTAAGACACCCCTTCTCTGTGGCGACAGGGGAGCTGGGATGTTGCATGGCAGCCAAAAATGCTCCAGCGCAGGAAAAGAGCAGAAAAGCGCCACACTTTACTTAATATGGCGATGTTCTGCTCTCTCCTGATCATGCAACGCAGCACAGCAATTTTACTTACTGCTCTATTTTGCAGGGCTTCTACATAAACTGGGCCCAGGTATTGAAAGGTTTGACGGAAAACGCATCCATGCACCCCCACGTTAAGTAATATACTAAACATTGTTTCAAAAACAATATGTGGTTTAGGAATGCTTTTAGAAAACATTTGGATGAAATTGTAATTGCCAGAGAATAGACAAGAAAACTATTAAACACTAGGAGATTTTCTTTCGCAAACAGGATGACATAATTGCACTGTTGAAGGGGATTCATACTAATTCGTTTGGTCATATCAAACAGATAACATAACCTAATATAACATTTATCTAATTGCGATGAACTTGGAGTTTACAGCTCACTGTAAATCCTGAGAGGATACGGCTCGTACTATGTTAACTATTCATGTTTGATCAACCTGGTGCAGTAGCAATGTGACAGGCAGGCCATTTTTACGTTTATGAGGAACAAAATGTACGTCAATATATGAAATACCTGGGTGTGTGATGGAAAGTGATTCATTTGGTGATCCACTGATAAATTAACCTTTTTTGTAACCTGTATACAAGCGTCTATTTCGATGCAACTTGAGAATGATAGTTTACATTGTGATCATTGTTTGCTATTGCAATTTTTAGGTCTGGTGTTAGCTAAGACCTCTGGTTTTTGGTAACTCATTTTTTAAACAAAAACTTTACTTACCAAAAAGGTGTTCCAGCTTTCCCTGTTAATCTGTCTATTGAATTTGTATTCACATTTTACTTCTGCCCACCACAGCAAACAAAATGGCCAGTGGGTCTGACCACTTAAGTATGTGTTTACTTTCCGTATGAATGATGGCATTCTGGCAAAGCACAATGTTGTCACCCACAAATAAAGTAGTCCCTTGTGATCCACTGTGGACATTAATATATATATATAAATTCACACGCAAGTTGCGTTTAATGAAATATTTTTCCAACAAAACACTAGTCAATCCCCCTAGGTCCAATACAAATGTGGATAATCTCTCGGGGTTCCATATTCATGATGTTCCCGATTTAGTAGAGATTAGTGACCTGGCTAACACAAGAGACACCATGAGAAACATCAGAGGCACTGACGATGAAATTTTGAAAAATATGGGGTTTACAGTAGATCATACTAGTTTGAGTGCATTAAAACCGTCCAGTAGATTTAATCCACAGCTACCCACTGGCAATCTAATTGATACTTTTTATGAATTAGTGGTTTATGATATTGATCATTTTCGCACTAAATGCAACAACAATAAATTTCAAAGATCTAAGGGCACTAATTTTTCTGCTACAGATTGGAAAGAATTGCATGAGCTGAAATCCAACAACACGATAGTCATCAAGCCCTCCGACAAAGGAGGTAACATCATAATTATGGATGTAGAGAGTTATGTCAAGGAGGCGCATCACCAGCTATCTAACAGGAATCATTATGAAAAATTAGGTAGCAATCCCATTACTCAACATCAAATTATTTATTGGGAAATGCGAGATACTTGGTGCAACAATGACTTTATTGACCGAAATGAATATTTATACTTGAAGGTTGAATTTCCAAAAATTCCCTGCATTTATTTTCTACCCAAGATTCATAAAAATAAGAATCACCCTCCTTGTCGTCCCATTGCTAGTATGAATTCTTCCCTTCTAGAAAACACTTCTCGTTATCTAGATCTCTTCCTATGTCCTTATGTAACCGAATTACCCTCCTACTTGCGAGACACAAATGACTTTTTAGCTAAGATACATAGGGCCATATTTATACTCCGTTTGCGCCGGATTTGTGTCATTTTTTTGGGCGCAAATTCGACGCAAAACGAACTCCATATTTATACTCTGGCGTTAGACGCGTCTAGCGGCAAAGTTCATGGAGTTTGTGTCATTTTTTAGCATGGACACCTACTTTGCGTTAATGATATGCAAAGTAGGCGTTCCCCTTCTAAAAAATGACTGAGGCATGTGCGCCGTATTTACACTCCCGGGCAAAAATGATGCCCGGGAGTGGGCGGGTCCAAAAAAATGACGTCCAGCCGCTTTTGCGTCGTTTTTTAGCGCCTGATCAGGGCAGGCGTTAAGGGACCTGTGGGCTCGGAATGAGCCCAGAGGTGCCCTCCCATGCCCCCAGGGACACCCCCTGCCACCCTTGCCCACCCCAGGAGGACGCCCAAGGATGGAGGGACCCATCCCAGGGAACTTAAGGTAAGTTCAGGTAAGTATTTTTTTTTTTTTGTGGCATAGGGGGGCCTGATTTGTGCCCCCCTACATGCCACTATGCCCAATGACCATGCCCAGGGCATGGCCATTGGGCAAGGGGGCATGACTCCTGTCTTTGCTAAGACAGGAGTCATGTCAATGGGGGTTGGGAGTAAAAAAAAATGGCGCAAATCGGGTTGAGGCGAAACTTTTGCCTCAGCCTGACTTGCCCCATTTTTTGACGCCCAAGCTCCATATTCCCCTACGCCGGCGCTGCCTGGTGTAAGTAATTTTTTTTGACGCACACCAGGCAGCACCGCCGGCTAACGCCGGCTAACGTCATTGAATAAATACGGCACCCGCATGGCGCTTCAGAATGGCGTTAGCCGGCGTTAGATTTTTTGACGCAAAACTGCGTTGGCGCAGTTGTGCGTCGAAAAGTATAAATATGGCCCATAATATCCCATGGCAATCTAGCTTTTTATTGGTCACCATGGATGTGACCGCTCTTTATACCTCTATCATGCACGAATATGGTATACAGGCTTGCAGACATTTTTTGGGCACCCGTACTATTGAATTTTTTCAACATACTAACATGCTTTTGACTATGCTTAAATTCTGCCTCACCCATAATGTCTTTCTATTTGACAATCAATTCTATTTGCAGAAACAGGGGACAGCAATGGGAGCTTCATTTGCTCCCACGTACGCAAACCTTTATATGGGTTGGTGGGAGAAGGAAATAGCTTGGTCTGATTCCAATAGCAAATACATGGAACAAGTTGTGTTATGGGTCAGATATATCGACGATCTATTCCTTATCTGGGACGGTGATGAACATTCTTTGACATAATATGTTAACATACTCAACAACAACGAGTTCAATATCCATTTGGATTTGAAATATAGTGCGCACACCATAGAATTTTTAGATGTGCGGATAACCGTCCACAATGAAACCCTGCAAACTACCATATTTCACAAACCAACTGCATGTAATTCCATTTTACATGGGAATAGTGGTCACCCCAAAGCTCTAAAATGGATCATTCCATATAGTCAATTTCTACGGGCTCGTAGAATTTGCTCTGATGATAAATCTTTCAATATTGAAATTGCCACTATGACACAGAGATTTCTAGATAGAGGTTATCCCCGGAAGATCTTACATGATGCTTATTTAAGAGTACTAAATATGTCTAGAGAAAAATTGCTTTTTAAATCCGGAGGTATAAATGAGGACCGGCAAGATGACATATCCCCGCCCAGGTTGTTTTTTGAATTCAGTTCTCAACATTCTCAATTGAACAGTATTATACGAAAAAATTGGCATGTTTTGAGACATGATTCTTCAATCAAAGAGAGTATTGGTTTACATCCACAGATTACATATCGTAAAACTCAGTCACCAGGTGATCACCTTACTAGAAGTCTATTTTGTACCAAAGTCAATCGATCCTGGCTATCACAGAAAAGTCTAGGTTTTTGGAAATGTGGGCACTGTAAATCCTGCACATATGTGCAGAATACCCATTCGTATATGACTTTTGAGGGAAGAGTTTGCAAAATAATGGATCGCATCACGTGTGACAAAGAGTATGTTGTATATGTAATTGAATGTGGCTGCCAAAAAAATATGTCGGCAGCACTATCCACAAACTCAAAGTGAGGTTTCTACAACATCTCAGAGCCATTAAAAATTGCGATCCTTCTTATCCCTTAGCCAAACATTTTTGGGATGTTCATGAAGGCAATTGTAGCTCCTTGAAATTTTATGGGATAAAAACCTTTGCTGCGAACCCCCGGGGGGGCAATAGAACGTCTCTGTTAAGACAAACTGAATCAAGAATGATTTTATTATTAGGTTCTGAAAACCCGTGGGGACACAACCTGGATGCGGAACTTTATGTACATCTGTGATCATTTAAGTATTTACAGTCTTTTAGAGTCTCCATTTATAAATAATGTAATTTCTACACATATTAAGAGGTATTTGATACCAGATATATTTCTTTAACTTTTTTGACTTTGCAATGGTGAATACAGGTACCAGACTATGATTCAGACATTTTTTAAGGGGCATGCATAGAATTTTATACATGCCATTCACATTTTAATCACTTTTCTGCACTACAATGAAATTATCATTTGGTTAACACAATTGGGTGATTGAGAGGCGGCTCTCTTATGTCTATGTTTACATATTACATTGATCTTTTTTCTTTTTGCCTTACACATAGAGATCTGTTTGTTAGAATTATATGACTCATTTTTATAGTTAGATTCTCCTTATTTATACATCACCAACATCCGATAAGGTTATAGCTCTTCCTGCAGATCATTTAAATCTCACCCCATACATGAATTTGATATATGGCTATGATTTATTGAGACATTTTAGCATGGATATTGGTTATGGCTATATTTATATGTATTAATCTATACTAATCTGTTTTAATGTCTCCTTTATCAGCCTTTTGTGATATACTAGTGGAAATAGATTATTTATTATATTTATATAATTATATATATGGATTGTATCGTAAATTTGATTGATATATATTTTATATATTTATTTATTTATACATAAATTATTTCCAATCGTATTGTCAAAAACATTGTTCAATTTAATGAAGAAAGAAAGATAGAGAAAATAATGTGTACACTAAGATTTTTCCTTTTCTATTTATATTGTTCTTAATAACTACAATGCTGGATGTTTCTCTAAAAATGTTCAAAAATGCTTAAAATTGCTTTAAAAGGGGTTAACAAAGCTCAAAAAAATGACTTATTTTGGAATGGGCTGGAATAAGGGCTTATAGGAGATATATATATGGGATATTCACAATTTAGACTCGAATACATGGACATATATTGATAGTTCCAATTGAATACTGTGATACTATAATATGGCCGCCGCTTTGCACATTCGGTTAGGTATGTTGCTAAAGATTGAAGAAGGACTAGAACACTTAAATAGATGAGTGTAAAAATGTCTGCCGATGTCCAGTTGAAGGCTTTTGCCGAAACGCGTCGACATTTGGCCGGGACAGCATGTGTGAGTTGTTCTTTTTGGGCACTTTATTGTTTATTTTTATATGGTTTTTCTTTAAGTGCCGCTCATTTATGAATTTTTTCAAAATAAATGGAGCCAACGATTTTCTACTTCATTGACGTTTTGACATTGTGCTTATTTTCCATCTGACACGAGCGTTTGGATATTGTGCAGCCTGTTGGTACCTAATTAGGTTGCACTGTTTTTTTGAATAACAATATATATATATATATATATATATATATATATATATATATATATTTTTTTTTACTTATCCCAACATTTTTGAAGTTCAAACTGCTCCACTGGGCCCCAACTGCCACTAGCAGTGTGTCATCTCCAATTCGCACTGCTTGCAGTGTGCGTTTTGTTTTTTAAACAAGCTTTTAACTCATTCCAAAATAGTTGTCCTTGCATGTGCCTATATATGTAAGAACAGCCATCTTTGAATGGGCTTTCATCCAATAAAAAGGCATAATTTGTGTGCGCACGCTCACACTTGGGCACCCACCTTGGAATGTTGTTAAACTGTACCACCGCCACCAACACCCTGTACATGTGTGTATTTTAGTAAAGCATCATTGTCAAAGGCAACAGGCTTGAAACTAGTGCCAGACCTATTGGCTTGCAAGTGCTTGTTTACTTTTTGTTTAGGAACATGAGCATATAGGAATTTGTTAACATGCAGGGTCACGTTAAGAAGTACCGGGGATGGGGGTTGAAGGTGGACTTTGTGCCTGTTCTTGATTTCTTTTGCTCTCCTCTGAGGCATTTGGTAAAGCAGAACAGGCAACAGAGGCAAATCCTTCTATGATCACCATTGCACTTCACTATTGTTTGTACTTGTGAAACGTGAAGAGGTATGTCTTGATTTTCATTGAAATCGGAAATAACTGTGTTATCTGTGCCATGTATTGCAAGCACAGAAGAAAGGATTCTCTCAGCTCTTCAAATCTTCGAAATACACCTTTTGTGAGGGTGCACGGAAAATTCCAGGGACCCCCATCAAAGGTTGTGCTGTGTCAGTCTGTACCCACAATCTTCCAGGTGGTGCAGCCTCACACAGTAGCCCTCTTCGGGTGGACCCATGCCCCCTACAAAGGTAGGCTTCCACTATCAGTGGAAACACAGAGTGCGTTGCGTACACCTCTGCCCAACTTTCAATGGTGCACTTCTTCAGCTCTCCTCTACCTTTTATTGCTGCTCTCTTTCCAGGGCTGCACCTCCATTGTTCATTGCTGTACTCTTCCATGGGCTGCTCCACCATGTAGTCCCGCTCTCAGGCGCATACTCAAAACTTTCCATTGTGCCTGAAAGCTATAAGCGGTTGTGCTATTTCGGTGAGAGCAAGCTGCAATTCCCTAAATCATTTGGAAATCTACAAACAGGTTTATAGACTCACAGAGGCAGACTTATTGGCTTATTGACTTATTCATAGCGCAGAGGCGTGTGTCTGCTCTTTGGCTCGAGATTTGTTCAGCCCAGTAGAAGTCCCTAAGCGTAGACAGACCCAAATTGTTCCAACTTAATCGATGAGTTGTAAGCACTGAGGCAGACATGCAATACGTTGATTTTCTGGGAGAAATCAACACATTGCTCCTGTATGTGCCCGCATCCAAAAGGCGTTTATTTTTGATGTAACACATGGCCTGGCTAAATTAGTAAGTGCATCTGTGCAACACGACCTGTGTTACCCCGATAAATCTCTTGTTATGCCCTTTTGACACAAAGCATAATAAAGTGAACCTTCTTGCACAAAACACCCCTTGGAATGTACAATCAATCATAGCTGCTGCTTCGCATCACACAAGTGCCAACACGACATCTGGGCCTCTGTTTGGGAAGCATTAAGTTAGCCCAGGGATTGAATAATTGGATAAGGGGTAAAGAACAGATACATTAAAAAAACGAAAGGCATGATTAAAGACCAAACAATTTCAAACATTCAAATCCTCTAAACAGTATTATACATAATTCATATATGCTGGTTTACACAGCTCCAAATACTTTTTTTTTTTAAATGCCTTCAGAATTCACATATTTGGGTGATCTTTGGGATGACAAATTGTGCTCATTTGTCTGGTCTCAGAAGATCGCTACACTGCTATAAATAAAAATCATAATTCTTATTTTAGTGTTTGAATGCCAGTATAGGTTAGGTCCAATGTATTTTGCAAACAGAATCGGCTGGTTTTAACTGGCGCCTACTCTTCACTGTATCAATCAGCTCAGCTTAACTGTGCCTCAGCCAACATGAGGGTTTGTAAATTACAATACATGTAGCAATACATGTTCTATAAAGATAAACAGCCAATGAGAGCCATTGCTTGGCAAAACGGAAAGAGGTTTCCAAGCATTTATCCAATCATTAATCAGAACCAAACGTTTGGCTATGCATAGGCATTGACACCATTGAAATCAGCAAATGAAGCATAGCAACAGTTTGCTATGTACACTTGTGACTTTATCATGCCCCAAGACCTTGCAGTCACTGTAAGGGCACAACAAGGTGAGCTACAGGCCAGCATTCCTTTGTTCATTCTGTAGGCTTCCTAATGAGTGTCACAGAATGGATACTGCTTCAAAATGAATTCCAGTGGAAGACGTGGGGAGAATGCCGAATTACGAGGAAACTCAAAACAAAACTGTATGAAAAGATTCAAAATGCAAAATGAATAGAAGTGAGAAAATAAGGTAATAGAAATAGTTCAACAAATACTAACAGAAGTGTGTGGAGTCAGATCCATACAACAGTGGAGAACCTCAGAGTAAAGTGAAATTTTTGTTTGTAAATTTGGGGCACATTCTGATAGACTGGAAAACATGGAAGAAAAAGTGCATGATTTTGAGTCTAATTATGAAACATAAGAGGTACAACTGGAAAATAGACTAAGACAGCTTTAAGGTGGAGGAGCAGAGTGTATTACAGCAGTCTCGGGATGCAACAAACTACCATCTGCTACTATAAGAGAAA
Source organism: Pleurodeles waltl (assembly GCF_031143425.1). NCBI lineage: Eukaryota > Metazoa > Chordata > Amphibia > Caudata > Salamandridae > Pleurodeles > Pleurodeles waltl. Next base: position 1,419,103,417 of record NC_090445.1, read on the forward strand.
TGGGCTATTAGTTGTGGAAGTTGTGAGACCTTTCTTAGGAATTAGCCCGAAAATCCTGTTAAGTAAAGCACACATTTTCATTAAATAAATGTGGGCTTAACATCTGATAGCGATGGTGGAGAGGAAGCAGGCTTAACTTAAGGAAAATATGTTAAGTATTTAGTGGTTGTAAAACAATTAAAAAGGTTAAAAACACAAAAAGATCATATAACAAAATTGTAGTGAATCCTAGTTTGTTTTAATGGGACAATAGGAGTTAGCTTAGCCTTTGGCTTGTAGACTCGTGCCCCCGTCTCCTATGACTTTTAACCTACTTAGCTTGCTCTGCCTTAGCCCATTTAGTTAATTAACTCTTCTAAGATGGCTGCCTTGTTTATAGTTAGGCCTTTTGTTTACCTTTATGTTATCAGTGCCACCGCGTAAAGGCGTCAAATCAAGCAACAAAGACAAACAAACTGCAGGTGTTCACATTAGGTACTTTCCCTCTTCACGCTTTTGAGGGAATTGTTTATATTAATTACCGTCCCAAGCATGCTGTGTTATCTATTGTTTGGGAACAACCTACGTCAGGGGTCCCAGCAGATCTGTATAAATACATCACACTTTAGACGGATAATCAGAGGGATTCCGACCAGAAACCATTGCTGCTATTGATGCTGTACGTCACCTTGATGCTGACCCGAGCTTCGTGTTTCTACGGAGTCTGAGCACAAGACCTCATTCCAAGATAACAAGGGTTGGGGGCTCCTTCCAGGGACATGGCACTGGCAGATTAGGTTTAACATATCCAGCTCTCCTTTAGGTAGGAGATTAGGCCTATTATGATAGGGTATTAGGACATATTATACACTCTATGTCTTTCCATGTTATTGCAAGATGGTGGGGGTCTTCATAATCATGACTCTTGTCTTCACAATTCTGTCTCTTGCACTGTTCATTATGATAATCATTGCAGCCCATGAAATTTACCGTAGATTGCACTTTGTATTAAATAAAAACAATTAAAACCTTACTGCAGCTTCGTTATTGCCTGTGTTGGTTGAGACATAACGTATCTGTGAGAAAGGGGTAATCTCCGTTTAACCACAACACTCCCTGAGATGTCATACTCTTGAGTCCATGCGTACAGGCTGCCACAAAGCACCTTCAACTGTTTGGGCTCCTGGTGAGGTACTGCTAGTGAGCCGGAAGGGTTGGGACTACAGTTGCGACTTGTTGTAGGATAGACATAGTCGTCTACAAACATAAGTACTGTCATCCTCAAACCAGCAGTCTTGCCTAGAACAAGACTCCAACTACGACAACATTTCTAAAAATCAAGAAAAAATTAATAAAACAAATTACACAAAGGTGTGAATGTCTAATAAGAGGAACCAGAGATTTCTTTCTTTCATTTTTGTAAGTTAAAAAGTGACAATAAAACATCATAATGTTTACATGTGAGGTTAATTGGGACTGAATGCAATGCATTGCAAGCAGGCTAAGCCTGGTGGGTCGACCTGATCAAAGATTTTACCTTCCGACTTTTAGACGGAATAGAAATCCTCCAGCAGGGCAAGGTTGGAGATAGTATCTGACAAAGTCGGATAGCCGTTGAGTGAGGTCCTGATAACGCAGTTAGTTTTGGCAAGGAAAGGACAGAGCGGGAAAATTTCACTCGCAATGAAGTCCTCATGGTAAATAGATACTTTTCACACCTTCGCTTCGTCAAAGTTTCTTTGTTGGGATTTATTCTGTTCTTTTGGAGCTCAAAGACATCCAGCAGGCCAAGCCTCAAAGCATCTGCAAGAGTGTGCTGAAGTCTTCTTTCAGGCTGTAAAAAGCTGCAAGGAGGGCAAATCTGATTTTCTAGCCCTCACTGGTCAGGCCTGGCACACAAGAGTTCGAACAATATGTGTATTCCAACCTTTTCTTCTTTTTGGAGAAGTCCTCTTGATCATATCGAATGTTCAGGGGCAGCACTTAGAGTGCAGGACCCACTCCACTAAAGCCACAGTACAGTACAGTCAATTTCCACTTGTCACTGGTCACTCTAGGAAAAGGCCTCTTGCAGCTAGTAGAGCCCCTGTAGCCAAACAGGAAATCATTAAACTGACCTTTGGAGTCTATTTCTTACTCAGGACACAAGGGGGAACAGGTCCTACCTGTCAGGGCTCCTCATAGGTCACAGACAGCAGACTTATTCCTCTTCTGGAGGTCACAGTGTATTCTGAGAAGCTGCGGGTAAGTTGCTACTTTTGTCAAATATAGTAGCCAGTGGAGGAAGATAACTCTAGGACTCTCCTAAACCAATAGGTAAAAGGTTCCCAAAGACAAAGCTTCCCTTTTTTCAGCACTTCCTGTTTGCCCGACTACAAATGAGCCAACAGTGCACCCTTCTCAGGAAAAATCAATATGACCAGCAGCCTGTGATCCACTCAGAGGTGATTCTACTGTTATAAGCACCCCTATTACCTATGCACACCAAAATGGTTCTAGAACCAGTTTCTCCCTTCCCCCGTGAGTGGAGTCAGGATGACTAAGGTGTCCCCTGGGATTAGAAACCTCCTCTTCCACAGGCCTAACCTTTCAATAAAATATGAACTGGCAAGTCTCACTCAGGCCCACTTCAAGTAAATTAAGTCCCTGGACTATCCCCATGGTTATTCCTTGGACAGGATAAGTCAGATAACTCACATTAAGGGCATCCTGCTAAAAAGCTCATTCCATTGTCTCTTTACTGGGAATAGTTTCACACCTCAAAGGGTGAGCCACTATCAAGGAGGTTTGTTACAGAGAAGCTAATTCATTTAGCCTTATGAGGCTTCAGGCAGGAAAAGTATAACTTTCTAAACATCGCATTCGTTGTATATTTATCAAAAATCCAACTACACATTTGGTATGGAATTTTTGTATATTAGCTTTTGTCACAGAAAAAGCCATAACACATATTTGGTGAAAATAGGTTTTGGGGGCGAGTCACTGTAGGAACATGCCAACATAATTTCTTACATTTTCCACTTTTCAACACTAGACACCCAACCTTCTGGCAGCAAGGCTACTTAAGGGTGATTTACTTTAATATTTAAAAGTGGGTTTGACAGGTCTGCCTGTGAGTTTAAAAGCTGTAGCAGTCAGGCTACATATGTAGGTCTGAAGAAAGAGTTTCCCTGTCAGTGTAGTAAATGGTGCAATATGTACTACATTGCACATATGACATTTAACCCCTTGGCCATATGTGTATTTCTTGCACCATATACTGTAGCCTTACTGGAAAGTTAAATGTGCCAATTGGAGATTAGCCAAATTTAAAATGCGTTTTAGGTGTGACAGCATATATACACTAGGGATGGACAGCAGTGCCGCAAAGTGCAGAGTTTAAAATCTAGCAGCTACAGTCCACAAAATTGGTGGTGATCATTTAAAAAGAGGTATTTTGTTATAACTTTCAAAATGAGAAAGGCACTGGAGGATATTAGGAAGGAAAAAGGGGGAGGGGAATAGAAGAGGTAAAAAACACAAGAAAAGAAAGGGTGCAGGTTTGCAAAAGTGCTATTTATTAATGAGAAGCTATAGGATGAAGATTTTAGCCATTAGAAATATTTTTTTACAGCAGTGAAGGACTGCAGGACACAAATATTGACAAGTGAACAACAGAAACAAATAATGCAATTAGGTGAGTGCAAGAGTGCATGCAGTGCAATTCCAAATTGCAACTAACAAAAAGACGGATGCACAGTTCCAAGATAAGTGTGATTCCTCTCTACCCATTCGGGGAAGAGTCAGTAGGTCCCGTGAGTGTTCAACATTGGGAACAAGAGCCATCACTCACCAGTCGGTGACATGCTTCATCATCGGGCTTTGCTCCTTGTCAGGCCGGCACTGCAATGCCGGATGGGCCTATCAATGGGGCTCTTTGCCGGAGATCTTTTAGAAATCTTTGCTGGTAGTAAATGCAATAATGTGGGATTGGTGAAACTAAACTGTTAAAATTGACTAGGAGAACCAAATATTGAGTCGTTATTGAAAATGTGAACCCCTGTCAAGGTTAAAAATAAAACAGGTGTGGGGAAAGTAATAGTAATGACTATTTTTCGCTACTCATATGTGGTGATATGTGTCAAGTATACTATTATCTAAGGGTTGGCCCACAGAGGGCAGAGTTGGAAATCCCTACACTGCCCATCATAGAAAGGTCAACATGTTTCTCGCTGTGCTTGTCATAAAGATCGTGATTCATAAAGACCAAGAAAAAAATCATATCTTATCCTCACTGTCCCATTAGACTATGTGGTATCTGTAGAACGGGAACCTAGAGATAGAATAAAAAAGTTATTAATCACACAATAGTATGACATCACACAGTGCAGTTCTATGAGTGCCAGTGGAAATCAGACAAAATAGTGGAACCACCTAGTAGTGCTCTCAAAAGGGTGGGATATGTGGATATTTATAAGTCACTCCAATCACATCATATTATTGTAATAAAGTCATCTCTTACCCTCCTTGTATTAAAGGATGAGCCCAATAGGGATAACGACGGGCGTACGTGGTCCAACAAATGTATTAATCTGTATATATCAAGTAAATCAAGTAAATTGTCATAGTGTGTCTAAATAGCTCTGGACAACGATAGAGAATTTATTTGTAAACAACAGTTAAATGTCTGTCATGCCATCGGTGTGTAGTCAGCAATCCTTTAATCAGCTAAATGATGGGCTATCATAGGCAGATGGTCAATGTATTTTCATAGTGTCCCCCAAAAAAGTTTCGGCTCTCACCAAGTAATGCAATGGTATAGAGTATAGTTTATTGAAGTTAGTGTTGCTTCCAGTATTAAAATAAGTAATCATGTAAATGCCAGTCCCCTCCAGGTAATAGTCCTAACTAATTTCCGTTAGAAAGGTGGGATAATCAATACATGTCAAAACATCATGTTGTGAAATACACTGACAGCCCCCACCAAGAGACAGAAAGAATTATGCGAACGTAAAATACATTACAATAAGGGTGTGGGTTTTCCTTAAATCCTCCGGCTGCGATTCACGAGAAGCTGTCTGCAGTGGTAGCAAAGAAGCAAATGAAAGCCATCTCACTCGCTTGTGAAGCCGTGGGTCTATGTAGTAAGGGATTGCCAGAAAATGTCACGCCCCACAAATGGGGGCTGAGGAATCTATATATGTGCACTTACTTGTCTGTGGATCCGTAAGTTCAACCGCACCTACTCAATCTCCGTCCTCCCTGACATAATGCGGTATGGAGGGTGGTGCTATTTCAATGGAATGCTATCAGGAAGGGGGGAATCGAAACAGGACTACTGGCAGTGTCCATCTTGGAGTGTCGAATCATGATCATGAGGAAAGGTTTATGTAAACAGGGCAGCCATCTTCATATAAAGTGCAGAACGTTCAAAAACTGGTAGAATATATCTCAATATTCATATTAGCGCCTCATCAAGTGTATGGATCAACAGGATACCTAGGGAATACTTTATAAGGGCCCAAGGAATCAACAGTTTAGTACTTATTGAGTCCACATATAAGAAACTGCATGTAAATAGCGAATCATGGTTTGTCAAAAAAATTTATGTGAAAGTCATGGTCATCTCGTGTGTCGTCCTGATCATATCAGAATTGTTCCATAGTTTTGGAGTGAATCTTAAGGCATGGATTGTTGCACCACATGTATACATGTCAACAAGATCCAGAGGAATCTTTAGTAGTAGTCCAAAGAATCAACCAATTTGTAAAGGCCGAAGGAATCAATAAATTAGGGTTTGAATGTGCCCTAAAAAAGAGGGCAATAATGGAGTAGCTGGCTAGTGTCATATCAATTCTAACCAGGGTGTCTCATCATTGAGGCCCCTAATGCGTGTCTCAAGTCTGTACAGCCATTGTGGCTCTTTCTCAAACAGCCTCTTTGCACACTCCCTACTAACAGTCACACTCTCCAGTATGACCCATTTTATGACTTCAGACGTGTGATTCTGTTCAATATAAGGAATAGTGAATTTTGTTGAAGCTCATTAGAATCTTATGGTACTACGGTGTTCATTAATCTGTGGCATGACCATCCTGGTGCCATTCCTACGTTGCGTAGGTTACATGGGCATTGAATCATATGGATATAGTTCTTTGTGCGGTAATTCGTGTGTTTAACTGCCACATTTTGGCTTCCTCCAAATCGATTTCCGTAATATTGCTAGAGAGGAGACAGACATTGCAACCTCCACAGGGATATTGTCCCCTAACCCCTAGCCAGGATTGTGACAACAGTATCTAGAGTTGTTTTTCGTCTTGGTCTGGAATGTACAATCAAATCTCTGATATTCTGAACGCAAATGATGGGCGTTCCAGAGCTTCTCCAAAGCTGGTTAGTATAGACCATCTCTTACAGATGATTTTCTTGATACGGTTACTCAAGGGTATAAAAGTTGTAACACAAGTGAGTTTGGTCTGTTGGTTTTCAGGAGAACCAGTCAATGTTTGTCTGGGTATGTTCCGGGCCCTCTTTTTAGCCTGTGAAATAACCTTTGTGGGATAGTGTTGGTCCCTCAATTTTTCACTCAGAGTGTCAGAATGTGTGAACAAATCAGAGATGTCACTGTAGTAGTGCCTCGATCGCAAACACTTGCCAAAAGGTTTTAATATGGTGACTGTCAAATACCAATAGACTATTCTTATCTGTCTGTTTATGAAAAATAGAGGAATGTAGGATCCTGTCCTTCAGGATAATACAAAGGTTTAAGAAAGCTACTTCATTGTTGAAAATAGTGGCAGTAAAATGTAAGTGTTGGTTTGAAGTATTTACCCAACTGACAAATCTGGTAGCCTTGTCTCTGTCACCCTTCTGGATTAATAGTATGTCATCAATTTATTGTCATCATAATAAAATGTTAGAAAAGAAAGGGTGTGTTGGTTTCAAAATATGGCGTTTCTCAAAGGTATACACATATATATAGGCAGGCTAAGCTGGGAGCAAATGTACTGCCCATAGATGTCCCTGTATCTGGTGATATAACTGTTCTTCAAATTGAAAGAAATTTTCTTTTAAAGCTAGGCTGGCGCATTCTAGAATAAAGCATATCGGGGTCTTGTAAGCCCATGTTGTAGAGGAAAGAATCTCCTCGACTGCTTCCAAAGAAGCATCCAGTGGTATGTTGGTGTAAATAGCCTCAACATCAAGGAATATCAGTATATCTGTGGTACCACAAGCATTGATGTGGTGCAGCAGCACCAAAGTGTCCTTAGTATATTTTAGGTAAGTAGATGTCTGTTGTACAATGGGTTGAATGAAGAAGTCACAAAATGTGGATAGTGGTTCCAGGATAGAACCTATTCCTGACACTATAGGGCATCCTGGAGGTGGGGTCCCTTTGTGTATTTTTGGGAGACAGTAAAAAAAAAAAAAAAAAAAAAGGTACCCGGTGTTCCTTTGTGTCTAGAAACTCAGCTTTGTTATGTGTGATCCATCTAGCTGTTTCAGCTTCTTCTATCATGCCTCGGATGGTGCATTGTAAACATTGTGTTGGATCTGACATTATATGTTCATAGTAGGAGGTGTCACTCAGCAGTCTCATGCATTCTTGTCTGTAGAATTTAGTGTCCAGAATCACTATGGCTCCTCCTTTGTCTGCAGTTTTAATAGTAATGTCCAGATCCTGGGAGAGGGAACGAATTGCCTGTTTTTCAATATTAGTTTTAAAATGTTCGTGTAGATTGTAATTGTCCACATTCTCGACGCACTGCTTTTTCAAAAGTTAAGACCTCAATCAGTACCATATTTGTGGGAGGCATGAAAGTGGACTGGTTACTCAGATCCGTCAGGCCGTATTAGGATGATCTTTAAAGAAAAAATGTAGGTGAATATTCCGAAATAGGTAAGTTATTTCATAGTTGAGTTGAAACAGATCTTTTTTAGGTCTTCTTTAGGTGTCGGGACAAAGCCCAAACATTTATTCACAAATTGCCGCACAAAGAACTGTATCTATATTATTCAATGTCCATGTTACCTTCGCTACATAGGAATGACCCGCAGAATGGTTAAGATACGGATTAATGAACACCTGGTTATCTGATTCATATATTAATTGCTATTATCCTAAGGTAGAATTGACAAGGAATGTGCATCAATCTCACCCTAGTTCTTTCTAATATGCAAAGAGTGTTAGCTGTGTTTATTGCACTTGATGTGCACATTTCTACACTCTGATTTTGGACTGAACAAACAATGTATTTGTAATGTTCTAACCCAACTCAAATTACACCAACATTTGTATTGTAGCCAGTGAAGGAAAACCCAGCAATACATGAAATTTTGCAAAATTTTATTTTACCCAAAACAGCATTTTGGAAAATGTCACGAAAATAGTGTTTTGCGAATAATATGGGAATGGCTAGTTTCGACACAATGCTTGAAGGGCTTTTAACCCAATTTATGTACCTCTTTTATTAGCTAGCTATCCTGGAAGTCTGAACAGTCTTAAAATAAAACTCTGTAGGAATTAATGTTAAACTAAATAAAATTATTGAAATGATTTAAAATATCAACACATATTTATTGTTACAAAAGTGTCTCTAAATAAAACATTATTTCATTTTAAAATATTGTATTAATCTTTTTTTAAATCTCAAAAAATAATGTAATATGTATTTAAAAAATACTGTAATTACTTTTAATTAATTCTATATATCACTTTTTAATAATTTGAATACATAAAACAATGTTTCTTTTGCTTTAAGTAGAGTTTTTTTATTTAAACTTCAGAAACAATTTTATTTTAATGTATTATATTCAAAATAATCAAATGTTTAATTTAAAATCAAGTTATAAATGCTGTAACATTTTGATATATTCTTCTACATTTAAAATAAATATCTAAAATTGATTGACATTAAGGTTGAACATAAAAATGTATTTCAAAAAGTTTTTAAAAGTTTTATAAACTTTTAAACTTTTCCGTGTACTTTAAGATAGGGATATTACCACAGAGTGCGGAGGTCTCAGCCAATTGTGCAGAATGCCAATTACGTCTGAAAGGTGACTATTAGTAGTGACTTTACAGTATTATGTGTTGATTTTACCAACTTCACCACCTACATGTTTGAGCAACTTTACACTTGCAGATGGTGAATAGCCAAAAGTAGTAAAGTTATTTAAAAGGTTACGAGTAAATATATTTGTTGTAAATCTTCATGTGTAGATTTTCTTTGGTGAATAGCCCACAAATTAGGTAATATGTTTACATATGTCACTGGCAGGTACTAAACTAGAGCAATGCTAAACTGTTTTTTATACTCTCATCCCTATGTTGCAGAGCAGAAGAAATACAGTAATAACAGTCCATACACAACTGCCCCATCCATTGAGCCCCATTTGCATAAAAGAATCAGTGAAGTTAAACCCAGCAATTAATTTTTTGTGATCCTGTCAATGCTAAAAGATGAATGGCAATGTGAGAAGCAAATCACCCAGAATGAGGTGAGAAACACTGTAGTAGATCTAGGAACTTTATTATTATCAGATCAACAATAAGTGATTCTTCTGTAACAACTTATATGGTCAATGGGGAGTGAAACACCCTAAACCTTTGAAAATGATTTTGATTGGTACAACTTTCAGATGTAATCTGAGAAAATAGGAGATGAATGAAGGAATTTAGTAGAAGGAAGTGAATACAGAAATCTTGTGGTTGATATGTTGGTCCTTTAGATGTTCAAAGCTGTAATAGAGGAACTGACACTACATTTAGTGAAAATGTATGATGAAACTATGCATGAAGAAGGGTATGCAGACAAATAAGTGAGAAATATTGACAGCATTTTGTGAACCGGGAAAAGATCCCAGTATATGTGACGTGTATAGCATGTGAAATATGCAACTGTGTGGCCCTATTATGATGCGCAAAATAGCTGCCACAAGTTCTTAAAGCGGTCAGAATTCCCTAACTAGAAGACATCTTGCTCAGCTCATAATCCATGAAAGATCTCACTAAGGGCCAGATGTAGCAAACGGTTAGCGAGTCGCAAACGGCGAAAATCACCATTTGCGAGTCGCAAACCTGAGTTTGCTATGCAGAAATGCATTTTGCGAGTCGGGACCGACTCGCAAAATGCATTTCAGAGTCGCAAATAGGAAGGGGTGTTCCCTTCCTATTTGCGAGTCGGAGTGGTATGCAACTCGTCGCAGTTACCATCCACTTGAAGTGGATGGTAACCCACTCGCAAACGGGATGGGGTCCCCATGGTACAACAACCTAAGTAATACAACAACCTAAGTCTAAATAAATAACTTAAACTGGTTGGGCTCTTACAGCCTTGCCTGTAAGCTTTTGAAATATGCAAAAGAAGTAAAATATTTCAGAAGTTAAGCACTATCGATTGATGTCATTGACTTCTTACTTATATTCACCCAGAGGATGGGTGTAGTGGGGTAGGGCATTTGCGAAGAGCTGGTCGCTGAACTTTATTAAGCAATAGACTCTGAAGTTTGAGCAATTAGGGTTTTAAGTGGTTGTGGAGGGATGAGTGCTGGGCCAGGGTGCAAGGGCTGCCCTGCGGGCAATCCTGTTATGCATGTCCAAAGGCCATGCACAGAGGGGACTTAGCCTCATTTGCAGGCTAAGGTGCAGGGTCTGGCTATAGGGAAAGCCTTCCACCCAACCCCTATTATATCGCAGGATGCAGGGTCTAGTGTGACACCCGACCTTATAGACATCCCCTACTGTGTATATCCAAAGTCTTTACATTGTAGGAGCAGGCTGCTTGAATAGCTGAGGTTTAGGGAGGACATGCCTTTGCAGTTTGGGTTGGACTGTTCCTATATGGAATAATTTTAAGACTGATTGGCATATGGCTGGGTCCAAAATTAGGTGGCATGTTGGGCAACAGAACAATGGGTTGGAATCCTACCCTGAGTGACCACCAGTTATCAGACTAATTGCAAGCAATACTCTCATCGCCTTTTGTGTGTTTGGTGCTCCTCTTGTCATCCTCCGGTGATGAGGTGGTGTTAAGTGAAGTTTCCATTTCCAGGTGGGATTGCCTCGTGGAGCACTGGGCATGTGTAATTTTCTAATCAGGTTTTAGTTAGGAACAATGGGACCAGTAAGGAGCCTGAGATCAGATTGTACCTATTTAGACAGTTTTTGTTCCGTTCATTGATTGTGTGTGGATAAAAAAGCAGCTCAGATGTTGAAGGGATATGGGCTGGGAAGGAGAATTATGGTTTGTGGGGAGCCAAAGGAATTGGAGAGAAGCTGAATATGTAGATGTGGTAGGCATGCTGGGGTCTCAGCACTCATTTTCGCCACCTAGGAGACATGGGGGAAAAAAGTTGGTTAGTGAGGGAGAAAAGAGGAGGAGGTTGGTGGCGTGGAAAGCATAGTGTGTTACAATGCTAAGAGAAAAGAAGTAGTTGAAGATAGAAGAGCACCGAGCTGAAAGTGGTTGGGGACAGGAAGAATTAGAGATAGAGGGGCACATTCACTTTTGTTACATCAGGGAAAAAGAGGTGGGATGTGTGTGTTAGGGGAAGAGAAAAGAAAAGGGTGCATAGGGTCTGATGTGCCCCAATTAAGCTGATACTTCTTTTGCATGAGAAGGACATTGGAAAGGTAAGGGCAGGGTGTGGAAAGAAGATGGTGACAAACGATTTAACCCTTTTTTTACAGGAGGATGTCAGATAGTACAGAGAAAGATGGTAGGGAAGGGATGAAGCAAAAAAGGTGAGGTGGTATGGGTAGTATGGCAAGAGCATGGTTAAAGGGTCAAGATGGGAGATGGTTGAAGGAGGTGGAGGTGAGGCAGAAACGGAGGTTAACGAAGAAGGTAGAGTTATGGCAGAAGTTGATTTTGGAGGATGTAAAAAAAAGGAGCCGGTAGAGCAAGCAAGAGAGAAGTTGGAGTAGAAGATGGGGTTACGTGATGAAGGGAGGAATTAATCCAGAGGAGGTGGGGTACATAAGTGTCTCAGTGGGCGAGGGTAAGAGGCGTAGAGTAGTTATAGAATAGAAAAAGGTTGCATGATGAGGAGAGGGGCTGAGAATAGTCAGAAGAAGTGGGGAGGGTAATGAGTAAGTAGAGTGGGGAGAAATGTAATTTCTAGAGGGGTAGGGAGGCAGCACAAAAAGGGGTGCATAGAGGGGAGGTGGAAAAGGAAGGAAAACTTTCTGGAAGTGGGAGACGAAGCATTGGTATGCAATTTAAAGCATTTATGTGACAATATAGACTTGATATGGCATATGTAGTTATGAAAAGCAAAAGTTTAAGACTCTCAACCTACCAGTTACATAGTTTTTGAAGTTCATCAATGTGTGTAGGTGTAACCCACAAAGGGTGCTGCTCCCATCAACCAATAGGTAATGAAACATCTATCAAGTTCAAACCCCAAACAGATTCTTTGTATCCCAAATAGAAGTGGGGTCAGCCCAGCCCTTAGGAAGAGACAAATCCTAAAACAACACAGATAAATAAATATCGATGCAAATCTCAAAGAAGTGGGGTAGATATATATAACTTCACAATCCATGTAGAGACATTGTTGAAATCAATGATAGATACTCAGATGTTATAAAAGAAGTAGGTTTATTAGCTTAGTTGTAGATTACAGATAAAGCCTCACCAGGAGCAGCATCCTGCTGCTTAACCCTTCTCACTCCAACTGTCCAACCATCCAAGCACAAACACTCAATATTCAAACCATCCAATGACCTCACTCACTGGCTGAGCAGCAGTAACATTAAGAGTGTGGGGTGAATGTATAAGATAGGAGGAGGCCACAACACATCTCCCCCTTATGAAAACAAAAGCAAATTTAGCAGAACGAAAGACAGCAAAACACCCTCACAAAACGTCCTACAAAACCGTCCCAATTAAATAAACAGAAAAGATTAAACAAAAACTCTCTGCATAACTTCAATACTCCAATGGGATGAAAGATGGTAAAAACAACAAATTTACAATACAAGTGTGTAGATAACTGAGAACTTCCCTGCTCATCCAACAGAGAACACTAACTACCTGTTCCCCTCCAAATCACATACACTTTAGCAACACCAGCCCATTGCCCTCCCCAACCCAACCCTCAAACAGGATTAGTGCTTCTTCCACACTCTAATGCATAGGGGTGTAACCACATACCCCCATCACCATACAATTAAACAGGACCAGGGATTCACCTAACCTCTGCTACACTGGAGTGTAACACGTACCCCCATCACCCTACACTCAAACAGGACCAGGGTTTAATCTACCCTCTATTGTACTGGGGTGTAAGCACATACCCCTTAACACTGGGCTTAAGACACTGCCCCCACATCCTTGACCCCTTAGGAAGGATTGCCATAAATCACTATGTGTAAAACACACCCCTTAAAACATTGGCTAAACCCCTTTGGAAGGATGGCAAATCTAACCTTCAGGCTTAACACATTGCCCCTAGATCCTAAACCCCTTAGGAGGTATGGTCAAAAACATTGTCCCAAATAAGGATCAAGGGACTAATCTCACAACACTAAATTGTCACCCAGCCCTTTCCTCCTGCTGCACAATAAACAAGACAGAGAAAAATAGTCTCAAGACACTAACATGTCACTCAGCATATGTGACTTTGGCATCCAACGTCAAATAATACTTCTCTAAAATCCAGCATGGCTTTGAAACTATACGCACACTATACACATACAAAAAATTTGGGAAGCAACATTTCATGTTAAAACAACATTACGGCACACCTCCCGTGTGTGACATATATGCCACGACCCAAAACTTTAAAACTTGTCAGCAACAGCATAGCATAGCATGTGGTAGCACCCGTTGTAACGCCCAAAGTCCTCCATTCTGGTGAGCGACCTCTCAGCCCAACAAATCTCAAACACTTCATACTCAACACTGCCTTCTACTCCAAATACCCTGTGGTGATCAAGGATGCTGAAAGATGCTCAGATGCTCTTTTGTCCCACTAAAACATATAAAAGACTTTTCATATGCACAGCTATTAAAAATTACAACAATCTCCTCATGTTGCTAACTTTTGTAAATCGAACCGCCAGCTGCAACGGCTTCCTGTCAACATTTTTGTATTTTCCCCAATTAGAGTCTGCACTTTACTCCACACTAGTATTTTATTGTTCAAGGCTCACCACTCAAGGAGGAATCTCTATTAATCAGGCTTCCTATGCCCTTTAATTGGTGTAGCACAGGATGGCAAATCCTCTACAGATGTAGTTCTGTATTTCTCCACAAGTTCCTGGGGTGAGCGATCTAATCTGCGTCCTATTACAGAGCCATTCCCTGGACAGTACGCATGATTTTGCACAAACGAGTGTTGTACTTTCTGCTTGTGTTCCAGCCATTGAGCTGCCATGGCAAGAAGTCACCTTCCATGAATTATATGCATGGGTAATGTTCATAACAATGCACGTTAACTATGCAACTTCAGCGAACGCCTCTCACAGTTCTAACTCCTGGTGTTTCATAACAAAAGGAGGAGGTGGGTAGGTGGCCAGTTGGTCTTGTGGCCATAACGAATGCTGAAAGTACTTACATCATAGGGAGGAAGTAGTTTATGCGATAAAGATGGTGGTGTTGTGTTGGTACTTTAAGGGTTTGTGTTGTGCGAGCTCCCAGTTCCAAAATGGAATGCAGGAGCTAGTGCCATGACCGGTGGGGGAAGAGGCAGATGGAAACAACATTTAACCTTTGTGGTGCTCAGAAAATGGAATATCAATCAATCAGTAAATCAAATCTGTTTATTCCGGATACAAAATCTATAAAACAATGATAAGACAGTACAATACAGTTTAGCCAGCTGTCAACTGGAATGTCATGAAAATAATTAAAATAAGACCAAAAGGATATGTTAAAAAGATACCTGTCATAAAGGCGTATGTGCAATTATACTCAAATTAGAATAAAGTAAGTTTCTCATCTCACTTAACTTGTGTATGAAACTTAGCAGGTGGTCAGGAGCACCTAGCCAGCCAAACTAGAGGGTGATGCCAAATGCAATTGGGCAGATGGTACTGCTTTCTATTGAATAGATTAAAGCCAGGGCAGACACATAATCACAATCTTGGGGAGGGTTACAATGCAAATAATGCAGAAGCAGTGCTGTTCATGGTTCTTCTAAAACAGGCAGTTAGCTAGACACGGACCAGTCACCTTTTCAAAAGTTGCCATTCGCTTGTAGGCAGTTGTGGTCAGAAACCTTAAATTTGCCTCTGGGGAGATCTCTCTTGGCTCTGACACGAGTAAAAAAAATATCCTCAGAATACTTGAGGGATCATTTATCCTTTACCACAGGGATATTATTGTAAATGTCCTTCTAAAGGCTAAACCAAACTTATCCTATTACCGGGTCACTGGAAATGTTTTCAACAAAAGTAGTGCAGTTTTGAGTCATGCAGCAATTGTATCCACTGTATGCCTTGCCCTTATCGTGTAGGATGAAGCCAAGCTTGTGAGAGGTACTCCACAAATTCCGGTGCCACTGCATATTGTTGACCTTAATTAGGAAAGGGTTTGATAGCTCCTTCAAGTCCTGGTCAAGTATTTTGAGGTGCCAATGATAAAGCTGGCAAGGGCATCAAGATGCTCCCACTCCTCGTAGGTGCTAGGGCAATCGTAGGATCTTTATCCTAAATTCTGCATCTGAACTCTTGAGGTGGTTAAGGGGTATGATCATGTCCTGAAGTCCTGCGAATGTAAATGACTTGGAACAGCTAGGTTGTCTGGAGCAGTGAAAATGTTGATTTGTTACACCAATTATCATCCATGTAGATGACATATGGAACTGGAAATCACAACAAAAACTGAAGAGTGAAAAATGAACTTAACTAGTGAAGCTGAGCCACTGATTACTCATCACAGCATGAGCAGCTACTGCAAGGGCGTATTGTGCTCATAAAATAAATGATGAATGATGGAGGGTCTTGAATTCTTTCCTGTGTCCTCATGGAGAGTCAAATTTCAACTTCAGGCACCATCACCACAAGTAGCTGTCGAATCAATTTGAGGATTTCAAGACGAATGGACATCATCCTACATTTATCAAGCACACAGCTTCTCCACACGAGGATGGTAACCACCTTGTATTGTACTGTGATCCTGGAAGGAGACAGTGGGTACCATTCTGGATAGGTGGGGTATCTGAAAGTGTGGACGCAAGAGGAACCTCAAAGTAAGCAACAGATAGGTGCACATTTCTTAAATAAACTGCTTATCATGCACATACATCACGTGTGCACTTGAACCACATACTGATCACTACATCTTTCAGAAGGTGACACCCAGCAATCTGAGTTTGATGGCACAGACACAGATTATGAACCCTCGGTTGCCACACAATGTGAATCTACGATGAAATTGTTAACTGGCCCAACAATGTCTGCCATTACCACTGCTTCACGTGTCCAAATTGTGGCATGACAAGTTATGTCACAGAGGAGGTTATAACTCAGATGCAGAAATGGCTCACTCTCCTGGTTTAGCAGCTGTAACAAAAGGAGAGCAGAAAACTCACAGCCTGTCCATGTCTTCAAAAATCTCCTCATATATTAAGTCTCACTCAATCACAATGGATGTTTCCATATAGGAACTTAGTCTGAGGTTACCAAAGCTGGAGACTCACTAGAGGCAATGGTTGCTCACTCTGGGGACATGGCAAACTCTCTTACTGTGTCTGAAGAAATACAAGCAGACACAAGAAACGTTATCTCTAAAGAATAGGAGCAGCATAGGTTAGAATACATACAGCATAGAAGTGGTCTACATCATGCCATCAATCATCTCATAGCATCAAACCACAAAATCAACCTGCGTTTGACACTTACCCACCCTCCTTGAAAAGCAAATAACACAAATAGAAGGATTCTCTACAAGGATAGCAAAACCCCATTCAATGTACCCTCCACCTCCCCATCTCACTTCACAGAAGTCCTCAGATCACGCAGCTTCCAGTCACACATAGGAGTCCTTGATGGGTATTATACTACTCCAACTTGGGCATTTGATGTGTTGGTTCTAGAAAAGAGCTGCTAGGGATTACGGTGGGTTCAAGTGAGGATTTAATTAAGCAGTTAGATCAAGGGTGCTGCTATGGAATAGGATTTGTTGAGATTATGGATGGGATAGGAGCGCCCTGGGAGTAAAGTGTTGGAGGTAGGGTGTTTGTAGAACAGAACTGCTAGAGAATGGGGTATGCTGGGGAATGGTGGAAATAGACAGAAAAACCAGGGCATGGAGCCTAGGGTGTAGGGTAAGAGAACTACATTACAGAGAAGAATATTACTTTTTAAGTCAAATTTATAATCAACATGCATTTGTAATTGGTTTACTTGCACCTCCTGACTGTTATATATGTGGCTTATTTCTTTGTCCATGTCTTGCTTGATAAACTGCTATCAGTATCCTTTTGATTTGCATCACGTCCTACTGGTATATGCTCATCATCATCACTGGAGTGTTGGGTCTCCTATTCTTTTGGCATTGGTATGTCATTCCTCACTGGAATGTTGTTTTGCTTGCAACATATTAGCACCATGCACTAAACCTTTTATGGTTTGTATAATAGTGCTCCCACAGATTGGTGAAAAAACCTGAAATTAATCTTTTGCAGTCAAAATGATTGGAACCTACCTGCCAGTAGTCAGCTTGACTTCACTGTAGCTTCCACTACTTTCTTCTCTGCAGCAGCAAATCCTATTCCACAGGAAGCTCTGAGCGATGACATTCAGCCTTGTGGAGCCATGTTCAGCTGCGGCTTGCAGCTGAGTCCTGCTGGAGGTTTTGACTTCCAAATATGAAGGTAATAATCTTCACTGGGCTTGACAGAGAGAGGTTCTCTATTGACGATGATGACCTCCTTGGTCTGGGAATCCGGCAGAGCTCAGTTAACAGCTCAACCAAGACCTCATCCTTTGTCACAGCCTGTTTCCTTGCCCCACTGAACTCTACCTTCTTTTGGAGGTTGTCACTGAACTTCTTCTTAGTCCACAGGTAAACTGAGTCTGGGCCCAAAACACCTTGTGTGTCTGAAACGGGTTCCGTTGCAGTTGGCCTTAACTTCTGCCTTTGCCACGGTCTCGAGCAACCGGGTACCCCTGGAAGGCGCTTTAATTACATATTTCAGGCACTACTTTTCACTAAAACTGTAATAATTCATACCTCCTGTTCTACTAATTGGATTTAATTCATTTTTGTGTCATTTTATTTATTAAAATGTTTCCAATTTTTCTAAACTGTTGAGGTTTTTTTTTCTTTTGTTCTGTTCTATTTTAACTTTATTATTGTATGTGTGCTTCATAACTACTTGAGGCCGTGCTTCCTCGTTAAATATGGCTATTTTTGTGTTCGGCTACCAGAGGGTTAAGCAAGGGGTTTATTTGGTGACCTTTGTGCTCAGCCTGACAAAGATTGTGGTTGTTTCTTGAGTAGGGTTTTCACCCGACTCAATCAAAAACCCAGTTTCTTAAACCTCATCCCTCATCGCCACTGGAACTTTCTACAAACGTTTCATTGTGGTTACTAATTGAAGTAGCTTATCGGATACCCAATTTGTATTAAACAGCTGTGCTGCAAGCTCAGCATATGTAAATGGAACACGCAATAAAGTCTTTATTAACACGTTCCCTTCCCCGATTCAGCTTGATGTGAATTGGAGCTATGCTGCCTGATAATATGGCTCCAGGGCCAGCGTGCATAACCCACCTTCCGCATATAATAATACATTTTCCATTTTACCCCTCTTCTTTACTTCCTCTCAGACCAGGTTGGGCATAGCCTGTCTCAGGTGCTTCAGACTTGCCTATGGGATCAGGAATATGCTACAATGGAACAAATGCAACCATTTGGGCAACACTATCATTGCTGTACTTCCAGTCGCAGATGAGGGGAGCAACACCCACATATTCAGGGATCAATTATTGTCTTCAACTACATTGTCTGTATTTAATTCATGCCATTAACTTTTCAAATGTGACACCATAATACCCAGGAATCTGAATGCTTCCATTTCATTGGTTATTTCCATCTTAGTCTATTTGTTTTTTAAATATAACCACTAACGCTACCAGTAGGGTTAACAAGGATTTCCGTTTGTTTATGCTCAAACTGTTCTAAACGTTTCACGAGCAGTGTCCCGGATTATACAGGCCTTATTAAAGAAATTGATGAATCATCAGCATAAAGTGATACAACATGCCTGTGAGTACGTATTCCTATTGCCTAGCAAGAATGCCAGTTGGCACTCCAGTGGCTCCCTGCCTCGTGCTCCCAATCTTCTGATATTGCCCTCATTTCTTCTGACCCTCATCTGTATTTTAACATGCAGTAGTTAGATCATTTTAATGAACATGGGACCAAAATTCACAGCTTTGAGTACAGCAAGTAAGAATCTCATTGACTCTGTGTCGAAGGCTTTCCCTGTGTCCAACAACACCAGTGCCATTTCATCATTGCCAGATTACCTGCCTCAGCCGTCAGATGTTTACAGCTGTTTTTCCTGCCAGGTATAAATCTACATTGGTCCTTGAGTATCAGCTGCCCAATTGCATTCTTCATTCTGTTCACCAATAATTTACCCAAAGTGTTATTGCCATTATTAAGCAATGACAGTGGCCTAAGACGTAGAGTCCACTTGGTCTTTTTCAGTTTTCAGCAATGCTAATAAATGTGCCTCTTTGTAGAATACCCTCTGTTACGCCTCCTAATAAAGCGGCAGGATTCCAATCACCACTAACATAGTATAACTCTTGTATCATTCGGGAGACCGTCCATTCCCGCTGTTTTACAGGTATTACATTTATGTATTGCTTCCATCATTTTGTCCAGTGTTATTGGTCTATCTATTTCTCTCTGGTCATGCATGTGGTTTTGCATTCCCTCGGTGGCAAGTATGAGTTATTCTTCATATTCCTATGGTTCTCTTTGTAATATCTGGAAAAACTCTGTTTAGCTACTCGTGTGTGTGTCGTAATTTATTTCCAATGCCATCTCTGATACAGGTGATATTAGTAGGAGCTTCTTTCTTGTACAGTAACAAGTCAGTAGATTGCTCGCTTTGTCTCTATCCCTGTGTAGTACCTGTCGATGAATTTTAACTGACCTCTTTCTCCATAGGTTGTTTCAAATGTTTCAGAACACAGTGCTTCTGCTGCCTCTTTATATGTTCGGTTAGTGTCTTGCTGCTTTTGCAAACTAGCCAGTTCTAGCTCTTTAGTAGGTAATACTGCGTCCATGTTCTTGACCTCCCACATGGTGTGCGAGGTTGCCATATCCCTTATTACCACATTCAAGTCTTCCCATTCTATTCGCTTGGCCACAAAGGTATTCTCGTTATTTAAAAAAATAAATCTCACGGATTCATCCCTCATTGTTTCGTGGACTTCTGTCTCTTATGGCGCCATATCAACTGTCTCCATAGTGTGGTATCGAAGTCAACAGTGTGATCAGGCACTACCTAAATATTGTATGTCTGTAACATCAGCGGCGGCTCCTTCGCAATGACGAAGGAGCATCGCACCCCTGGCTAAGCCAGGAGAAGAAAGATAAAATGATATTTAATAATCTGTTTCTCTTTCATCTGCTTGCTCAGCCAGCAGCGTGTTCAGGGTGGGTCAGGGATGGGCTGTGGGAGGAGGGGAGAGTGCACTGACTGCGTATGTGTGTTTGGCCGGCAGTCTGAGGTGGGCCAAACACACATATGCACTTAGATTTCTCCAACCTGCTGTATACACAGCCGGGCTGGAGAAAGAGCACAGACCCTAGGATTGTGTCTGAGTGGCACACCGAGCCGTTCAGACCAATTCTGACACTGCTTACATGCTATGTTTAGCATGTAAGCATCACCAGGACAGCTGGGGAGCCTGTCCTGGTGTCCCAGCGATTGCTGGGACACCGCAAGAAGACCAGAGGAGCAATGTAGCAGAAGGTGGCGGCAGCGACGAAGGGAAAGAGGTACGTTTTGAAAAAATATATATTATAGTTTTTTAAATTTGTTTAGCCCCCACCCCATCCGTCTCCACCGCCCCTCCCTTTGAGATTTGCGGCACCCGCCCCTGTGTAACATGTACATTATTATATTTACCAATTAATACAAAATTCATTTTGAATAGGTGTTGTGTACTTGTATTTAGTCTGTGTATCTATCCCTTAGAGGATATGAGCTCTCCAAATTTACAACAAGTACATTTCGGGCAGGGCTCAAAATGTTTTTGGACATTCTCTGTTTATGGTTTAGACATTGTGGTACTCTAGCTATGTCGCCATTCAAAGTCTCCCATTAGTATTTCTAGGGATCCCAAATGAGAAGGCAACTTTACTATTAAGGTTCACATAAAAACCTGTATCATCCATGTTGGGAGCAAGTACACCCACTATCATTCACGTTTCCCTGAAGAATCAAATAGGTTTCTTCCTCATTAGGTAGTATCTTGATCTCTTCAAAGGGCCTATTTGGGGGAAAGCCATATGTATGCATATGACATGCATGTGTGCTTTAACTAGCGTGATAGAACCTGCCCTTCTACTTACTTTCAACTTTATTTGCCAGTTCTGTCTACAAATAGGTCTCCTGTAAGACAGCAATTTGTGGCACCTGTGTATGCCGGTATGCTCCCACCCCCATTCTATCAACAGAGTTACTTAATCTTCTGATATTCTATATCAGTGTTGTGGTTGTATCCACCACTGTGTTTTGATTATTTGTGCATGCACCCATCAGTTGCTCTAACTTTCTCTTTTCCAAGCTAATATCTTAGTGCTTGGTAGCGTGATCGCTTCTTGTACTTAACTATGTGCATGAACACCTGGGCCTGTCTCATCCACTGACATGATTGTATGCAATCCTAATCACTGGACTAGCCTAGTCACATAGGGAATCATGAAATGTGCTTCAAACACCGACAATTAACATTATCACATGTAATATAACCGTCAAACATCAACAAAACTACTTTTGCTTCTCCTTCGATATGTTAGGGAGGCAGGAGCGTGAGCTAGGTCCAATGATTGTCAAGTGGGGTGGGTGAGCACTCTCTACTGCACCCCGTATGTTGGGTGTTTCTCAGTCCTGCCCCCTGTCTCCCTCGGGCTTTCACTGTCCACCTTACCCCTTCTTGGATATGTTTTTATATCCTGTAATTGAATTTCTTGTTTCATACTCTGTTCTTTCTATTGCGTTCTACTGGGTAGGTGTTTCATCTTCAGTACCTATCAGTGTAGACCTCCTGGCTTGACTGGGCAGTTTGTCCTTTGCCACTGACCTATTTCTCCAACCAGTCCCATGCTTGGTTTGCCATGGAGACAAAGTGTATTTTTCTGTTGTGTAATTTTCAACACTGCCAGAATTATTTTTTTAATGTATATCATATATTTGTCTTCCCCTCTTCACAGCTTTGAATGAGTGACACTGTCTTTCTACTTGCTGTGTGTGATCAGGGAACATAATACGGGCCCCATCAATCTGCATTTCTCTTTTACTCCTTCTCTTTTAAAGCACTGTATCTCGATCCCTGCAGGTGAGAAAGTAAAGCCTCCGTTACACGTTTCTCCAAGGGGAACGACAATATTAGATTAACTGGTGTTCGGTTATGCCTCTTTCTTTGCTAAATGATTTAGAGATTATAAATACCTCTGTTAGTGACAATTGGAATTGAACATGCTAATAATGGGGACCTGGGAGTTGGGTGAGTCAATCCCCATGGTCGATAATAAGACAGGGAGGACCCATTGGGATAACAGAAGGATCTCAGGCGTGTTAGAGACTTTAGAACTTGCTGTTGCTGCGTTGGATAATGGGAGGGGGATGAATTGCAAAATGTTGCGCACCTTATGAAGCAGCTACTAATTTGCTCCCCTCTAAGAACTCCTAAAAGTAGATACATGGTGATGCCCCGTCCATTACTTGTCCTGAATAAGGAAATAAACTATCTGGTCAGGATTCAGTACATAGAGTATTCCTCTGAAAGGAACTCCAGGGAAGCTCTGTTAAAAAGGAGAAGGAGGTGCTTAAAGGCCCGTCTCATGAGACACTCCTGCGACAGGCTTTGGATCCACCTCAGGGAAGCAGCAGAGCGTTTGTTCAGGGTTTCGCAGGGGTTATATGCTGGGTCGCTTGCCTCGCAAGGAGTGAGGATAATACTTTAAGGTCCTTGCTGGGGAAAGAAATTAAGTAAGTAATAATTTCAGGTATACCATCTGTACGAATTTCTCCTACGTCATAGAAAGGCTGGACTTAGACTGCAATCAGGTCCTGGCTATTGCCCCTTCTCAATTGAAAATTGGCTTGAAACAAGCTATGTGGTCTTTAAAATTTCGATTGGACATAGAAGGTTGTGCAAAAAAGTGATCTTTTCTGAATTTAGCAGACTCCTTAATTGTTAAAAAAAAAAAAAAAAAAAAAAAGTATAACCTTATATCACATGGGGTTAGGCGCTTTTGGATGCTGCTTTGCCAGGGATTGCTTCCTTCGAATGTTTTTTGACAAAATGGCATGGCTCGGCTAAGGAGTGCAACGTCTGTTTCGCTGAAATCCAAGACTTAATTCATATTCTATTTGCCTGCCCATCCCTGGTTTCATTTGGGCATAAGTAGCTAAGACCCATTTGTCTCCAACATTCTACACTATCTGTTCCAGAGTTTCTTCAGGCCTTATAGGATCCTCCCAATGAATTGTTCCATTTTAGAATTTTTAATTTTTTTAATGTTTCTTATATTTATTTCAAGCTTATGAAATTTAAAGATGGTGCTTTAAGGTGCGCTGTCTATTAAGGTAGTCGGTGGGGGGTGTTTCGGGATTTTATTTAATGTAAGGGGTCAGGGAGTTTGTTAACATGATGCACTTGATGGGTGGAATTCCTGTTCGTTGGACAAGTTATTTAAGTGTTTATGTACATATTTAATTCTCATGTCTTTTATGTGGACCTCGTTTAGAGTTCCTAATCATAAATAAATATAAACTTGAACTTGATAAACTTGCAAAATTGTTAAACTGCTGAGGCGCTGCTGGCAAGGAAGGGGATGCAAAGGTCCTGTGCGCCCTTTATTGGAAAGAAACGTGACCGATCTTTAGGTTTCAGTGCCTTTGTGATCTACTTCTACAAATATATTTCAAAGGCACTCTGCTCCTTTTCTTTAAGGCAGACCCACCATTCTCATATTACTGTGGCACAATCTTCGTTCTACATCTTCTGCTGTAGCCTCCACTGATTTCTCACTATGTGAGAAGCGGTCTATGTTTTTTCTGAAAGGTTGGTAGTGCCTGATCAGTTTTGCCATCCAGTATTTCAACAGGTGATACTTTTCTGTGACATTTTGTAAATATGAAAACAAGTTTAAGGTCTGTCGCCACTGCACCCACTTTAGTTTCTAATAATAGCCTTGTGTCATGTATCTCTTTGATTACATGTGTTAATGTGGGTTCCACTGAGTTCTGTTCTTTGTTTTCTTTTCCCCTAGTTACTGCAGGCAGTGGCTTAGTGTATCTGTCTATACTCGTCTGGTTTATGGGCACTTTGGTTTTAGTCTTTCACCATTTTAGCACTGCAGCCTTAGCTAGACCATACTGTGCTGGCACCATCTGCCCTCCTCCTCCTCCAAAGTTACATGTACTATTACATTCTTTTATGCTTCCCTTACTATATAACCACTTCTGGTAGAAATTGGCCTCTTCTGTTAATCATCATCCTTGTCCACTTCACTTGACTACACTGTTCAGAAAACGTTTAAAAAAAAAAAAAAAATGTTGCAGTCGTATTTGTTACTATCGAGCATTTCATTTACATAGCAAAGGGGCGGGAGTTTCTGCAAGCCTTCACTGCCTCATGCCACATTTTGTCTGTCAAGGTCTTAACACAATTTCTCTCGGCGGGTATTATGATGAGGTCTTCAGTATGAGTACTTTTAGGTCACTGAGGACTTCTAGGGCACTCATTCATTAATTTATGTTCTGGGATCCACAGTGCATCATTACTGTGTCATTCTGCACTGGTCCCTGTCCCTCTTTCTGCTCCTGTTAATTTTCAGGGACTACCAGCTGCCTCTTTTTGTTGACAGGCTCTTTCTCTTGGTTGGACTTCTCTGCCATGTGGAGCCCAGCTTCTACTTCTCTGATCTACTGCAAAGTGAGGTTCTGCAGGCTTCACCTTTCTCGCTTCTTGACTGCACCCGACTGGCCGGTCTCCTGGTGCACTCTTTCCCTCGGTTGGACTTCTCTGCCACGTGGATTCCAGCTTCTACTTCTCTAATCTACTGCAAAGCGAGGTTCTGTGGGCTTCACCTTTCTTACTTCTTACTTCTTGGCTTCACCCGCAGTAAAGCCACTAATTTTGTCCCCAGTTCACACATCACAGCTATTAGGATTGCCAGCGCCGCCTCCGATGACGGAACAGTGACACTTTCAAGGGCATGACGAAGGTGAGAAGGCTTCCAGCCCTGATTTCTTTATTGTATTACAGCAAAAAGAACAGATGATAGAGATGATAAAGGATGGTACCCCAAAACCGGTCGGATAGATGCTGTTTTCTGGCCCACAAAGGACCTGGCTTGGCAGTTTGGGTTGGACTGTTCTCACGGGAAGCCAGGTCAAAACTGATTTGCATATGGCTGGGTCCAAACTGGGGTGGTGTGGTGTGGTGAGCAAAAAAAAAAAGATGGATTAAACCCAGATCTGTGACTGGGGGTGAATGTTTGATTTGTTCAGCATTCAGACCATCTGTAGTTTTAGCTTTCGTCAACCTAATTGGGAAGGGTATGCCCAGACATGAATCCCATGCTCACTGTGCCACTGGATCCAAGCTAGCCTGGCTCATGAAGGGTGATACCCTGAAACCAGTCCCAGGATGCTTGTTTGTGGTCCAGGTAGGACCTTGCCATTTGGGCTACACTGATCCCATGTGGAACAGGGTCAAGACTGATTGCATATGGCTGGGTCCAAACTGGGGTGGCGCGGTGAGAAAAAAAGTAGGATAAAATTCAGATCTGCGAAGTGGGTGAATTTTTATTTGTTCAGCATTCAATCCATAATCCGTTCTTTTTTGCCTCTTTATTGTACTGGCAACGTAATGGTCATTTTGGGTGTTTGCATTCAGACAGGTGATGTGAGCAGGCTTCTTTCCAAAGCTAAATCACTCAGTCATATGCCATTTCTACTGCTAGTTCTCGAATCAATATTCAAAGAATCACTTCACTCCTTTTTGCTCCACATATTTTCTCCAGGACGTCCACTTCTTTTATGGCTATCTTGAGGATTTTCAGTCACCATCCGGTGAGCCGGGGAAAGCAGTTTTGTGGCATCTTCTCAGGTCATGGTTTGTATTTTTGAGTTTGCTACACAATTTTCAATCCTTATGCACTGCTATTTCAATGGTAAGATAGCATGTCAGTTCAATCAAAGGTCATGCTAATTTGGGGACATTGCTGGTAGTCTGCATTTCCACATGCAAGTAACTTTTTCCTCATGCGTGGAGCACTGTGTTATGAATATTATGTCTCTTCTATTCTGGATACTTCCCTAATTGAGTTATATGTGCCAGCCAATCAATCAGAAAGCAAATACGTAGGATTAGTAAAATGCTGGATGCTTGTTATGAATAATACACACATTCAGATTATACATATAATTTGCAACATATTAGTCAAGTTTATGTGAATATGTATGCAGTATTTAATGTGTACAGTGCTTAATTTTAAATAAGCTTGTTATTGATTTTTAAGAGTTTCTAGAAGGCAATTATGTTTCTTGTGTATTCGTATTACAAAAAGGAGGTAATCTCTTAGAATGAAAATAATCGAACAGGGACCTGGCCATTTTCTATTGGTTTTGCTAACAATTTCTAACAATAATGAGATAATGTTGTAAAAGTGGAGCACAGAGAGTGAATGGCAGAGGGGAATATTGAAGCAGACACCACTGGAACAGGCTCCACAATATCATATCTCTGGTCCCAGTTGAAGGCTACTAGGATGGGAGGCATTTAGCGTTCGCTCGCTGAAGTATCAGTGCAGGTGGCCTCAAGGGACGAGAATAGCATACCTTGCAACTGCACTGAACACAAGGTCTATTGTTCAAACAGAAAGGTGTGCATGTGTACTGTCTCTGAAACTGTGCTGTGCTAGAATTAGATTCGTGATTAGAATTAGCAGAGTGAAGGGAGGATTGCTATAAGTTTATCAACCACAATCATGTTAGATTGGTTCCTCTTACGCTTTTAGTGAACAATGATGCAGCCATCTTATTTGTCTTTATTGTGGTTAATATTGTGTGTATTAGACCAGGATTCTAATTTTAGATACATTTTTAAAATGTGTTCTACTGTTCTTGAGGGTGTAATTCTTTAATGGAAGAGAGTTTGGGATTCTATTATCTTTGTAATATCTAAAGGGATTGATCGCACCTGAATCCTATCCCGCTCAAGTATTGCTCAATGGGTTGTGTGGAATGGCTGCAGTACTATTGCTTTTCTGATTTGTTTGGCACATTGACTAAGTCCTTGGTGCCAGGTGTTCTAGAAAATCGACATCTGTGTTTCTAGAAAAATCTACAGGATGGATCAACTGAAAATACATTATCTATATTTTAATTCTCCGGTTTATCCTTCTGAATGCTTTTTAACTTTTTGTACATTATCCACACATGCTGGTTCACAGAAGTGCTTTCTTACTTGGAAATTCTTGTTACTAAATAGAGATACACACAGGCTTTCCATTTCAAAGTCTAATGCAATTATTATCCACAGTGTCAAAAATTACAAGAGAAAGTATCTGTTTATTGGGGCTTCAACCCAAAACCACAAATCTTCGGCTTTCGATTTATTAACTCCATTTAGTTAATCATCTTTTAATGCACTTTTGTCCAGCTGGGACAAAGCGACCCACAAAAATATGACTATGCTGGTAGTATGTTACATACACTTCTCATTTGTTAGTGCATGTAATCTGTTTTCCTTGACAAACAAGTTTTATCTGCTTTTTAATCTATAATCAATAGCACTCGTTGCATGAGGTAGGTATCAGGACATTCCTAGATTGGAACAAGTGAAAGAGGCATGAAAGTGAATAAAAAAACAAGACATAGCAATACAAACAACGACATTGTATTTATTTTAAAATAAGCTTTATTTAGAAGTTTTACCTTTTTTTATTTGCAGTCATGCTTTCAAGAATCTGTCCCATTCTTGTGGGAAATGTTAAAACTAAGGTTACCAATAATATGCTATTATTGTAGTTCTCTTAAATAAATCTCCATCTTAGTAACTTTTAAAATTATTTTCTAATTTACAAAACTGAAATGTAAAGGAAAGGAAGGAACTACTAAATTGCAACAAGTTAAAAAATAAGACAGTATAATTGATAAAATACTTGCCCAAAGGAAACAGTATCAGACCCATTTATATTTCCTAGTGTCAGACAGATCCCTTTGCAAAGCAGTTAAGATATTAAGCAACTTTCTGCAATTACCCACAGCAAGTTCCTAGTTTTTGGGTCACCACCTTTTTAGTTTTGCAATTAAAGACAACATATCCCTTTCAAACAGGATGCACTTAATACAGAAATATACATCATCATTGCCAAAGTTTTTCATTCAATGTTCAGATCTTAAGAAATTAGTTCAAGGCAATAAGTACAGCAAATTCTATTCAGATTTAAGCACCACAGTTGTTCATACAGATAAGCAAAAGGATTAATGATAGTAAAACTGACGTCATTTTAAATAAAATGTGGATCTAAATGCAGCCTTATCTATTAACGTTAATTTCAGATACACAATAATTTATTAAAAAGGATGATCAAGGGGTAAATGTCAAAAATAAGAACAAAATTTATGCTGCTGCTAGTTTTGCCTACCATGGAGTTAAACCCATAATAGACTACTGCACTGTAGGATACATGTTAAGGCAGAAATGAAGAGACTGGATCCCACTTGACAGTATATACCGCAGAGGCTCTCATGTAACAATAGGTACAGAACAGATTTTCCACTTGTTAGCATGAAATGCTGTATATCAGGCTGCTTTTACAATTTGCTAGAAAGGCTACCTGATCAGAGACATGCACATAAATGCTCACGATCCAATGCATTTATCAAAGGGGACATAATCCTTTTTTATATATGTTTGACCTTACTATTAATGGTTTAACTTACGCCAGATTTTCTAATAAGGAACTCTTCCAGTCTATCCCATTTTTTACTTTTTCTGTTAACTATTTTTGACCTCTATTAAATGACGTACCACCAAAGGAGGACAAGGTAACGCTGGCTTCTGATCCACTCCAACAACAAAGCAAACATTCTTCTTGGTGTATAAAAAATAAAAATAAAAATGAATTCAGCCATTTGATGATGTCATTTTTATGTACAGGCAGCACCTACCATAATCCTTTGATGCAACCTACTTCAAAGGTTAAATATAGTTCACAAAATGGAAAAGAGCCCATAAATGTTTTTAAAATATTATAAGTAAGAATGATTGGGAAAATTGTATGGAAAATCTGTAGATGTTATACCATTTAGAGTAAAGATTTACTGTTTAAAAAGCTTACACTGCTTTAATAATTTAAAACTTTATGTGGGATGTCTGAGGAAATGCATGAACAAATGCAGAAACCCATTCATTTGACAATGTTCAAAAAGAGAACACTACTGAAACATGAATGTTCCTGTTCTGTACCTACTGTCAAACATTCCTCAACTGCTGGTTTTACAATCAGGTGCTTCACAAGCCACATACTTTTAAAAATGTGCTAAAATAGTTATGCTTTCTTTAAAAAATAAATAGATTATACATGTAGTGTCTGAAATATATTTGTTTTTTAGATGTAGCAGCCTTGACAATTAGTGCTCATACAGTAGATATAAAACAAATATTCTTGAAAAATGTATTATAGGTAACAGTCATCTCAACGTGTCAAACGGCTCTGTCAAAGTGTTACAGTATTCCTATGTCAAGCAGCAGAAATTAATACCACTCACCCTTAACATACCCCTAATCCCGTGGAAAAATAGAACTTCAATAATTATGTCATAATTTAGATAAAATACATTTTTGCATGTGTGCAAATAAATAAGCAACAAAAAATATTTCAAATTGGCAGGCATTATAAAAGCCCATTTGGCCAAACAGGAGTTTGACGAAGACCATAGGCTAGACTGTTATCTTTATTAATTCAAGATCACAGTTCACGTGCACCCTGTGAACAGGAGAATGTCCCTCAAACCAATATGAAAATATAACAGGTACAGAACATAGTTGCAACACATCATGAGCTCTAGAAAAACAATGTTCAGACAAGGGACAACACAAGCACCAAGTGCACAATATGTGTTATTTACAAATACACAGCAGTCCTTCAAGTTTCAAGTTTCATAAAAGAATAAAAAGTAATAAAAGAAAAACTTGGAAATTACAATATTACAACACAACTGCATTGCTCCAAGGACAACAATTAACATATTCACACACATTTTGTTTCTGTATATGTACATGACTTACAGAGATGCCGGCGCAAGGTTGGGGATCATTTATTTCTTTAGTTACAGACATTCCACATACACACAAACTCAAACACACACTGGCAGCTGAGACACAGCTATCAGGTCACCAATCTGCATCTTCCTCTATGTAGTAATCAGGCGTAGTACCATCAAAAAGGCCTGGATCTAATGATTTCCGCTGCTTCCCCCTGGCAAAGACCCTTGAAATTGAGCCAAACCCCATCTTTTCCTTCTTCTTTTTCCTTTTTTGGTCTTCCAGATCCTCTAGAGACTGAAGGGAAGAAAATGGAGAACATTACAATCAAGTTTTATATAACTGTGTCAGCCAAAATATTGTGTTCAATAATTAACAATGTCACATACTGACTACTGATATAGTCTGAATTTTGTAATCACAATTTCATTATTGTAGTCTTCTTGAAACTTCAAATTTAGCCTCTGATAAATATTTAAGCCTGTTCTGACATCAGTGTTCAAAGCTGAGAGTTTCAAGCAGACACTAGCAACTGAAATTTAATTAGTTGAATGTTTCTTTTCATATTATTTTGTGCGACTTTTTCATACAGCAAAGGGTTGATTATCTGTTAAAGAGACACTTAACTGCTAAGTGTGCTTAATTGTGTCCCACAAGTTTTCCTGGGACACAAAACACATGGCTATAAACTAAAACATTTTTTTAAAACCATTAAAACTGTAACACCCAAAACTATTTTCAATGTTCTAGGTTTCTTGTGTTTTTTATGAAGAAAACCACATCTGGGTTGAAAGAGAATCATAGTTGTGCTCATTGAGCCACACTACAGTAAAATGGTAAGTTGGGAGGACATTGGATGAAAATATAGCTCAAGGTTAAAAATAAAAAAAAAGTCTTCAAGCAAAAACTGTAGCAAACGCCAAGTGAAAAAGCAAACCATCTGGGAACAGGAAAAGAGTATTATCACCATCACAAAAATAGAGAAACATGAATAAATGTAAATAATTTTAATAATACCAACATTTTTATCCACTGTATTGACCTAGACCCATTACAATGTTATTTAAAGTAACCTCTAATTGGATAAACCCCTTGATGATTTGCAGCATGAACAAATATTAAAGTAGGAGCTACTTAATTGCACACAGTTTTCTTCCAAGATGTTAGAAGGAACATCACACTCTTAAAATAAACAGGGTTTAAGGAATGAAACAGCTAAATTTCCAGAAGACGCATGGGGTGCACTTGTAATTTTAGTTACTTGCTGTTACGTAGTTCAACATTGGCATAAGGCAGCACCCAACACCAAACCCTAACATGGAAACGCGTAAAAACTATGTAAATTAATAACATTTAAGAACAAGCCTGCATGATTAAATTCATAATTGGCAGTCCTCTTGAATTCCAACAACATTTTCTAGTTCATTGGTTAGACAGCAATTGGAATAAGGTGTTAAATTTTGACTGCCCTAATTAAAAGATAAACTCAGCTATAGAAAGGCTAAAATATATTATTCCACTGAATGCAGGACTTGACACAAGAAAAACAGATCTAGCCTTCAAAGGCAGTGCTTTGCATAAAAAGAGATGGCTAATTAATGGTGAAAATGCTGATATGGCCACTTGGTTTCAGTATAGATGCAATTCTAATGGAAAACATGCTACACTCCCCATCTTTTACAGCTGGATTGATTATACAGTGCTGGATAGGGCATCTGCTGCAGTCTTTTGGGGTTGTCTCTTCCCATTAGTGAACAAGTTTATGATTTCCACAGTTTTTTTTTATTGTGAGTGAACGGTTTGCATTTCAGACGGCCAAGATTTGAGGCTCTATCTTCTGACTGGTGAGATGGGATAGAGGTAAGAAGTCAGACCTGGGTCAGATGTCCTTTGAAGTGCAGCCAGTGGCTATTGCTGGTGACATACATTTTTTCTCCAAGTCCAAGGTCACTAAGACACCTGCAGGACAAGGGTTCTTATAGTAAGGGGGTTAAAGTGAAAATGTTCTTCTTTTTTTTTTTATGAGCTAAGACATTTGCAAAATACATCCGCTCTAGTTTTTAGTCATTATGGGAACATTTGTTTAGTTTCGGGCTCACGTCAATTTAAAGGTGTCAACCATGACTTTTTCAGTATGACTGGAACATGCTGAAATTTTCTTTCTAAGGAGAGTTTTGGATGCTATGTCTGTTATGGAAAACAGTGTTTACAATGCTAAATTTATCACACATGCCCTTTACCACTGAGTCTTAACCACACAGTTAAGTCTGTAATATGGGTTTTTACATTATTTTTATGCTATTTAAAAAAAAAAAAAACTAAGGGGCTAAAGGTGTGGGTAGAGGTAAGGATAAGTTTATGGTTCAGGGTTGGACAGAGGTAATGGGAGAGAATGGTAATTGTAGGGTTTATGGATGGTTAGAGCTAAAGGGAGGGTATAGGTAAAGGGAGGTTAGGAGAAAAAAAAAAAAAGAGATTTGGGTGGCTTTCCCAAAATAAAAAGGAAATAAAAAAATCAAAATCAAATATAAACATGTTTTTCTCTTATACCTTTATTTGCTTTTATATAAAATGAAAACAAATATCCAACAGCATGACAGTATACAATTGAACAAGTGGATGAATAAGTGACATAAGCATGCATCCCCAACCACACCAATTAAATTGCAAGCAGGTAAGTAAATGGTGGGTCAAGCCAGAGGTTGAGAGAGTTGGCGAGAAAAAACAAATCACATACTGTGAGTATATAAGCTGATCTGTGCATTGATTACCGTTAAGGAAAAGAGAGGCAGTTTTAGATATATATGTGGAAAACAACCAATAATCAAAACTACAAACTATTATGCAGGTAACATCCTTGACACATGTGGTAGCGTATGTCTCTGCTTGGAGGCATGAGAATGGGCAGAACAGATGTGAAGCAGGAGGCCCAGTGTGCGGTGGCAGCAGTCCACAAGGAAGGGCGGGAAAGGCGGGAGGGGTGAACTTAATGGGGCTACGAATGTTGGACAGTTCTGACCAGGTCAAGGAAATCAGGGAGAACCCTAAAGTTGCCCTCAAGCAGTGTGTGGTGTCCGGTCAGGAGTTATCTATGCCAGGTACTGGGGGGATGAGGATGCCTCATCTGGAAGGGATAGATTAGTTTAAATGATATCCCAATTAGGTATGTGTCCCATAGAGTGATAGCTCCACCACCCCTGCATGATCTACGGTTCAAAGCAAGGGCATCCGCTTCTCCTGCAGCCCAACGGGAGAGTGTCTGTAGCCAGCAGTCGATCGGTGGTGGGGTAGGGGCTTTCCATGACATGGAAATTATGTGTTGAAACAGTGGCAATGCAAGGTCAACAAACTTCAGATAATGCTTGGTCTGTTTTGTTTGAGTTGTGACCCCTAAGAGACATAGCGGTGGGTCTAGTGGCAATAGGGAGTCAAATACGTTTGAGATGTGACCTAGCACCTGGGACCAGAGGACCTACATGGGTTGACATACCCGTGCCATGTGGATGAAAGCTGCATCAGCATGATTGCACCTTGGTCAGGCTGAGGTCATGTTTGGGAATATTTTATTTAAACAGTGTGGTGCGAGGTAAGTTTGGTGGAGATAGTTAAATTGTGTGAATTTCAAGCAGTCATTATGTGAAACCCGCTTCACCTGTTCTAGAGCCATGGTCAACTGTTTATCAATCAGCACTATGCTCAAGCACTAGTCCCACTTGGTCCTGCTATGGGTAAGCGGTAGCTGTTCCCACCCATCAGGGCCACATACAGCACCAAGGTGTCCCTTCGGCCTAAGCCAGGAGTCAGCATACACTGAAGTTCCTTGTGTAGTGGTTGTTCCATAGGGCCCCACTTCCAGATCTCACCTATAACTGATCTAATGGCTTTGTGTTCAAGGATGAGCCCTGCTTCCAGGTGAAATGTGTCTAAGAGGTCCTGGAAGGACAACAGCATTCCTTTGGCGTGTAAGTCCCCTATTTGGGTAAGACCCGCTTCCTTCCATGGGGTGAAAGAGTAAGTTTCTAAGAGGTGTTTCAATCTGGGTATGCTCCATAGTGGTAGTGTATAGGGAGGCAGTTTTCTGGGGGGTGAATATATTGGCTCCAGACTAATTTAGCAGCATACTCCAGCTTTCTGGATGGGAGGGTTGGTGAGTCTGGCGAGAGGAGCCATTCCAATATATCTCAGTCCCCAAGGTCTCCCTTCACCATAGCGCCCTCAATCGTGGCGTCATCAGCAATTCACCTTATTGGCCACTGCAGTTGGGCTGGAGTGTAATAGCCCTTGAAATCTGGGACTGCTAGTCCTCCCTCAAGCCAAGGACACTGGGGTGTGGCAATGGAGACCCTCTTACGACCTGTTCCCCCCACGAGCTCCATCACCAGGCTTCTTGGAGTTTTAAAAAAGGATGAAGCAGGCATCACTGATATTGCAGTGAAAAGGTATAGAAATTGTGGGAGAATTAACATTTTGGCAATTGATGCCCGTCCTTTGGGAGAAAAGGGAAGTCGGGTCCAGAACGACATGGAATGGCAGACAGAATTTAGGGCCCGGACATGATTATCCTCAAGGAGATCGGCATCTGAGTGGTATATGTTGACATAAAGGAAGCAGAAGATCTCGAAGGACCAAGGGAGACGTCCTTCCTCAAACTCTATGCGGGCGCTTGGTTCAAGTGCACTGAGTGTAAAAATACAAGACTTACCCCCAGTTAACTTTCAAACCAGATATTTCCCCAAAGTGGTCAAGGAGGTCATGTAGGGATGGTAGAATGCCAATGTGGTCTCGGATTCAGACCAAAACATTGTCTGTGTGTAAAGAGATATTATGACACTCCAGGCCAATCCGGATACCCAACCAGGGACCCTTGTGTCACAGATGGGCAGCGAGAGGCTCCATGGGGAGACTGAAGGGCACTGGTGAAAGGGAGCAACCCTGGAGTGTCCCCCTTCAAATGGGAAAGAGTGGGAGATTTGAGTACTTGTAGGGACTTGAGCTTGAGGGTCTGTGTATAGCAATTTTATCCAGCCTAGGAAGTTTTGGCCCATTCTTAGGTGTTCCAGCACATACATGAGATACTGTCAAATAAGCATGTTGAATGCTTTCTCAAAGTCCAGGGACATCACCACCGGGCAGTCGTCTCCAGCATACTGCATCATTAATGTGACACAATCGGCGTATGTTGTAGTGTGTACCACTGAGGTATGAAACCACATTGGTCTGGGTGTAGGAGTACTCCTAACATCAGAAGCAATCTGTTGGCAAGAATCTTGCTCAGTATCTTATAATCAATGTTCAACATTGATAGTGGCCGGTATGAGCTTACTTGAAGTGGATCTCCACCTAGTTTGGACAACACCACTATGAGGGCTTAATGCAGGGAGCCAGGTAATTCACTTTGGCAATGTGTATCGTTATACATATTCAGTAGACAAGGAGCTAGGATAGTCAGATAGATGGTGTAGTATTCCACCGGAAGCCTGTCTGTGCCGGGGTTTTTACCAAGGGCCATGTGACAGATTGCCATGTGGATCTCTTATTTGAATGGGTTGCTCCAGGTCCAATACTTGGAGTGGAGTCAATCTAGGGAGTGTTAAATCTTCTAGGAATGCTTGGAGCCGCTCTGGGTCAAGGTCAGGGGGGAGGAGTACAATGTTTAATAGTAACAGGTAAAGCCTTTGTTAATTCCTACCTGAGTGTTTATGATTTGGGTCGTGTCAGTCTGTATTGCTCCAGTAATGGTTCTAGGTGTTTTCGATCTCAGTAGCCATGCCAGTATACGTCCCAGTTTATCACCCTCCATGTTTTGGCATTTAAGTTGAGACTTATAGTCCACATCGCAAAGTCGTTTCAGAGCGTCACAACATTGGTGTTGTGTGGCAAGCAGGAGGGGTCGTGTCTCAAGGGACGGAATTGCTGTTTTATTTTCAAGTCACGGAAGTGGTCTTCCAGTCTCAAAACCATGTGTGTGAGAGAAGACCTAACTTCCCATGAAGTGGCCATACAATGACCTCTCATGACTACCTTTATGGCATCCCACCTGATCCCCCGATGACCCACAGTGTCTGAGTTTCTGCAAAGTACACAGTGACATAAGTTTCTATTTCCTCACTGAACCAATATTCTGTTTTCCCAGGATGGCCCAAGCGCCAGACATCATGAAGATTTATTGTGCTTGACCAAAGCCGGAACTGTTTAGTAGCATGTATTTCAGGGGTGTTAGGGAAAGAAGGTACCGATCGGTCAAGGTCTGTGTCCTGTATACAACTGAAATTCCCTTACCAGGGGCCGGGGGCTTGCGGATTATGTAAAAGGGTAGTTGAGAGTGAATTCAGGAATGTGCATTAAGCCACGTTGGAGGGGGGGGGAAGGAGAGTATAATGAAATTAGCATTAAGGGGGGCCATCCAGCTTGCCCTCTAGTAGGACATACCAACCTTCCTTGTCAACCTGGGTCTTTAGTTTAATGAAGAGACCCTCTGGGGCAACCCAAATTAGGACTCCCTGGCATATGCCTAATAACATGTCCCTTATATCTGCCCACCCCATCATTTGTGCGGTCTACTTAGTTCTCTGGATGTGAGGTGGATTTCTTGCAGAAAGGCAAAATGTACATGTCACCGTTTACGATAAGCATATACCCTGTGTCTGTTTGCAAATCAAATATAAACATATGTATACTTATGTACAAAAATAAAGGTTAAAGGCCATTTAGATTAAAAAAAATGTAAGTCAAAACAAACCATTTGAAACCAACAAAGCTGCTACAATTTACCAGTTAAAGTTATCTCAACTATAACGTGTGCCCCCACCATGCACAGTGATATTATGAATGATGTAATGTCAGATGTTGCTGTGATGTTCTCAATTATGTCACAGAACATGTCATGTGTGTTGCAATGTGTGAGATAATTAGCAGTGCATGGTGAGGCTACTCCTCTGATCCTCTCGTTTCACATACCTTCTTTCGCATACTGTCCCCTGGAGATGGACACTTTTTTTTAAAAGGGAGGGAGCATGCAACCTCCTTCCAAAAAGAATCTAAAGCCCCAGGTGAACCCCTCCCCTGGGGCCAAATTAGTTTTATGAGTAAGGGGGCATGCACCCCCTCCCTGAAGCTTGTAAGGGCCGTGGGCCCCCCATTTCCTGTGGCCTCACAATTTTATTTGGGCAGGGGCATAGAGCTCCACTCCCTGAGCAATCCAGTGGCCTCAAGGATGCCACCACCCGGGAACCAATGACAGCAGTGTCCCAAGGACCCTATCCATGTGACCCTACTTGTCACTTTGATTCCCTGCCTGTGCGCTTGCAGGCAAGAAACACAGGCTTTCCCTCGTGGGATAAAACAAATTCAGCTGGCTCCCACTACAACAGTGATGGCTTCTGAGAGGGACGCCGGAAGGGCCGTGGGGGTCCTGGGGCACCTAATGAGGCCTCAATGCCTGCAAATGCCGTGGTGTCAAAGGTGGGACCAGGGCACCCAATGCAAGTTTGAATTTGGGGATGCATGCCCCCTCTTCTTTAAAATATGATGCGGGCCCAGGGCATGGAGTCAGAGGGACCTAATAATGGTTCTGGAGGGTAGCGGCATGGCCCCTTCCCCTTAAAAATGTGCAATCCACAGGAGGGGCCCCACGGGGCCTCATAATGGCCCGAGGAGGGCAGCTGCACGCCGTTGGCCATAGACCTTTCGCTGAGTGTGGGACAAGGTAGGCCTGGTTAAATATGGTAATAAAATATTACTTTATGTTAAACAAAATCCTACAAATTCACTGGAAAAAAACAATGTTTAAAGTGACGTTATAGCTAGATTAAAATGTCAGTTAAAATGCTAGACTTTTTAACTCAAAAAACACTGCAATTCACTAATTATAGATAATTAAAAGAATTATAACTTGTGCCCTCAACCATGCACTGTCTAATACCTCAGATATTACATAATTTATGATATGTTCTATGACATCATTGATAACATCATTGTGATATCTAAAATCACTTCTTTTATGACAATACTGCATGGGGAAATAGTTACTGTTTTCAGAAGAACTGCAGAATTTAGTTTAACTTGCTACCCTGATTCTTGTTACTCTGCCAAAGTTAGGTCTAGAGCTCCATGCAACAGGTATGCCACATGCCAACATTTCATGGAGTTGTGCAGGAAGGAGACGTTGACAATTTTGCATTTTTCTTACCCATTCAGAGTGTAGTTCTGCTTGTGTCTCTGAAATGACAGCCATGTGGGTAGGGATAAGAGTTTATCTCCACAAAGGAAATTTCAAGATTCATATCCTATGAAGTCAGAATCCTGGGCACACTGCTTGGAATATTTTAAAGCAGTGGTTCCCAACCTTTTCACTTCTGTGGACCACCATTTTATCAATACTGGAGCCCGGGGACCCCCACTGGATCATTATTGGAGCCGGGGGACCCCCACTGAGTCAATACTGATAGCTGGGACCTAATATTATTACATTTTTTAAGCTGCCGCGGACCCCCTGGCGAGGCTTTGCGGACCCCCAGGGGTCCCCGGCCCACAGGTTGGGAACCACTGTTTTAAAGTATTTAGCTACAGAGTATTTTTCAGGGATTTTTTCACTCATTCATGTTCTTCTAGAAACAGGGATGTCTAGGGGTATTGTGCTCAGACGAAAATAGGTTGTTGTCTTTCCCGATACGTGGTGCAAACTAGATCTATGCTTCTCCCTTGTCTTGTAACATGGTTATGTATCAGTCAACACTGGGCTTACTGGATAGTAGTGTAAGGTAATTTTTGTTTATAGCATCTTTGTTTTCCGATAGCACTTTTTTCTATTAATATCCTGTGGGCCATTGCACTCTAGGATCAGTCTGAATCTGGGTACCTTATGGTTCACCATATCAGGCTGCTTTGGGATCATGGCTCAGTTTGTTTCGCAGGGTTGATTGTTTCAGTGGAGGCCAACATACATCAAAAGTCACTCAAGCTTCCTTTTTTGTCCCTGTTCTGTTAGCAATACTTATGGGGGCTAGCAGTTTGAACTGTGTGATTACCAGATATTGATGATAACTTAGTGTCATTGAACTGCAATGTATTAATTGGCCAACCAAAATGAGTGGGATTTGCTTATGGTCAGAGAAGCTTTACACACTTTATCCAAGTTATCAAAAGCCAAACAACAGTTGTGTGCATTGGAGAGATTGCATTATAATATAGATGTGCTTATTCTGGCATAGTTTAACAGTTGGGAAGAACTATTTACTATAGAACTGTACCGCTTGTTGGTGTTGTTACGGATGAAGAAGAGGGGACTGGCACTGTTTGGTTCTCTTGATGGTGTGATGAACCTTTGAGGCACACTTAGATAAGCTAGTTTATTCTTTCTCCTGTGATATGTTAAGGCTGATCTGAGTCTTGAGGATTTCAGCAATTGTTGAAATTTGTAAGGGTATTATGTTTTGGCAGACATACCTAACCTCAGGTTTCTCTTTTTTGTCTTTTTTACTTCCTAGGGAGACTTGGAAGTGGACACTATTTACCCGGGGTCAGCATGGCCTCCTTTACTTCAAATTCATGCCTACAAATCATAGGGGAGGCCATGATGACCAGTCCTGGATGATTCATGCTTCAGTGAAAACTGTCATGAGCACCTGCCATAATCAGCTTTGAACTTCCTTCTTAGACTTAATGGTGTATTTGGATTAATACATTATTTCTTGAATGGATTTTTCCAGGGTAGTCTGTCAATGACAACACATTGATAGCAATATGAGACTTGTTCAAGATTAAGATCCACGGGGTTGCTTGGGTTTTAAAATATTTTTCTATTATGAGAATTTTTTTTATTGAGAGGACGGAGAATGTGCCCTATTTCTTCTTCTAGTGGCCGCTTGTGTTAATTTTCAGCCAAAGGGGATTGCCTTTTGCAACCTACAAGGGTGTGCTTTTTCTCCTTTTATGTGTCTATTAGTTCCTTCTTCATATCCCCTCCTTATATGCTTTGGATGAGATAACCCTGTATAGTGAAGCATCCTTACTTTAGGATATTTACTAGCAAGATAAAGGTGAGCTGGGTGCAGTTTTGTGTTGCTTAATTAACTCTTCCACGCTTTAGGCTGGCAACTCCTCCTTCCTATAGTTTCTATACTTCTGAAGAATTTAGACCTTCTTTTTCGCACATTTGGAGCATGTTTTGAGTTCTGGGTTATATCATCTCTTTAGACAGTTAATTCAGGTTGGCTTTTCCTAACAGCATTCACACTCATTACAAGGCCTACTGTCAAGCCTTGTGAACATGTTGGCGGTGCCTCTAGGTAGGACTGTGATGTGGTTCGTGTCTGCGGATTGTTTGCACTAGAGGCTCTGGTATGGCATTTTTAAAATTATGTGCCTGCCTCTTAATGCAAGTAATGTATTAATAAATGATGGCTCGGTTGTTACATTCGGTTTTGGTGTGTCATACGAGGAGGCTGGTTGATTGCAAAAAAAGAGTACTGTTTGGGTGGATCCTCATCCCGTAAGGAATGGGATGAGGAGGGAAATGTTTAGTTTAGTTAGACGTAATCTTCATTCAACCAATTCTTCCTTCCTTGTCCCAGTACTTACATCCCACCCACCGTGAGGCTTGGTTGGCAATCTTGAGTTTTTGCTTGTTATTAACAGGAAGTGCTCTATGTGTAATCCCTTTTCCACTGCCACATAAGGCATGCTAAGGAGGGTGGTGAAACTCTCTTTTCAAGGGTGCAGTGTTAAAAAGAGAGCTTTGAATGTGGTGCCGGCATGGGAAAGGCGCGTGTCTTCTTATCACATAACGAATGGGATACGAATGGAAATGAAGAGCAAACACATTGCACCCTCATTCTTTCTACTTGCCACATTGATTAAATGTTATGAGGACACCATTAGGCTCTCAGCAGCCCATGTAGTATCAGCACAGAAACAGCACTGCTGGTTGATCAAGAACACATACTGTCCAGTCCCTTTTTGTTTAATTACTGGACACATGATTAGATTTGTCGCCTCAGGTCCTGCTAGTTTCTGCCTCCTTTTGTCCAACAACCAGCGATAACTCCGATGCCTTTTGGCAGATTTTGAAACATGTCAACTGCATCTCTGCAGAGTGCAGCAAACATTTTTGCTGGGGTCTATAATCCAATTTCCATGCTGGACTGGTGACATCTTTTCCTGCCTCTCAGTCCGTTCCTTCCCACCGGGCAGCTGCACAGTGTCGACACAACAGCAGCTTCCCTGCATCCCGCAGCATTTGGTTTCTTATTCTGCAGCACTGGTGGTCCAAAGGCCCAGGTGTGGCGTGTTTCTTCTTTCTGGCGTTCTTAGTGATTTTACCTTTCATTCCTTTCTTAACATCCTTGACACCAATGTACAGATTGTAGTTCACAAGCAGCCAGGTAAATGTAACACATTTTAATAAATATATAGATGTTCTTCTGCTGTCCTCTTCCTCTACATCCCACTAGGGATAATGTTCTACTTGGCTCAGCCTATTTCCCTCTGAACCTCCAACTTTATCCTGCTGAAACTACACCTATGCAATACTCACATCACAGAATCCATGACCTAGTGAGGAGGATCATAAATAAACAGCTTGAGTAGCATTCACTGCACAGAAAGATATTTTACTTTGCAAAGAAAGGACTCACTTGCACCAAGTACGTGCTAAAATGGTTTGACACCATGTATCACTTTTAGCATGTACCGAGACAAAAGGAGACCTTTGGTATAATAAGAATTACCAATCAGAAATTGAGACATTGGAGGAGAGACCACATCATTAATCCACGGATATGGATTGCATTTATCATAATCAGCTGGAATGATTATTTATAAAGTCTAGGCAGGCCATTCATATACACAGAAATGTAAATAAAGTATAAACTGCACACTAATTTTTAAGCTTGTTTAACCTATAAATAATTGATAGATAATTAAAAGGAAAAACTAGCCCACAATTTTAAAATTATGTTATTGCCCAGGGTTGTGGAGGTTTTACTGAACTCTAGAGTACATTGGTTCAACTCGGAGAGGAGTATAAAAGGAACACAACAATTTTATCTCTGGCAGGAAGAACGTGGATGATGTCCCACGTATAAGCATGTATATCACCCTATGTTCCACCACTATTACTGCTCACATGCTTTATCATTGTGAGCACCTGGGACCCTATTATTAAATGTGCTTGGGGCACAACGGGTGTGTCGTCCTTATTTCTATGCCTCCGGACCACTTTGGTACCTCAGATGAGGCTGCAAATGCTTGTGTAGCCTTTTCTGTAATACAGACTTCACTGTTGCACATGTAGCACCTGCTCTTTCCAAGGGGGGGCGTCCTATATTTGCACGGGGCGTGGCCCGGTGCAAACGAGGGAACACTTTATCTCTGCACCTGCACTGTATTATAGATGTGGGTGCACAGGCGCTGACTGTGCGCCATTAACAGGTGGTGCTTAGTCAGTGCAACCCTTGAAAGAGGGGAGGGAGCCCCATGGACCCCCCCTGACATTCTCATGTAGGTGGATGCAGATGCTCCCTGCATGTATCTGCAGGGGGATCTCTGCGGCCCCATGAAAGGCAGGTCGCTTTGCAGCCTGAAAAAGGAAAGAGATTAGCTGCTTCAACAACCTGGCATGCCTCTCACTATGACCTGCTCCAGGGGCAGGCACGAGTTCACAGCAGTGTTGGGGCAGAGCTGTTAAGGCACACTGATCAAGTCTGTGCTTGGTGCACCCAACTAAGAGTGCAGCGGAGCGGACAAGGGTAGCGCACCTACATTATAATACAGGCCCTGGTGTTCAATGCCACAATCCCCCTTAATGTGTGCACCACATCTTTGAGAAGGGCCTGTGAAGAGAAAGTAGAAAATGCCTTTGAAGCTTTTAATTCTCTGAAGAATTGACCATGGTAACTATAAGATCTCTGTATTAGGGACTGTAAGCTGTATTAACAATACTAAAGGACTGAGGGAACACGTATGTGTTTTTGTTTTATGAATTCAAAATATGCATTCAGGAAAAAATATTGTTCGAAATAGAAGAAATACTTCATCTTTTTAATTATCAGATCTTGTTCTTTATATATATATTTTGTTTTAATCTAAAAGGGTTTACATAGAGCTTTTTTGCAATCATAGCTACCTAATCACTCACTTCACTGGATGAAGGATAAAAGGCTGAACTGACCACTCGAGGATGTGAAACTATGAGTAAGTGGTACTCAGATCTCAGAATTTCAGACAGATGTGCACAGCCATTTAGCAACTACAAACCTTGCCATTCGCAAAATCACAGGGTTTACGACTGACAATATCTTTTATGTATGTAACTCATTTTGTCGGGCGGAAAAGTCTTTCTGATGTGCAAATTGGGTTTAGCGACCTGTATGGAATCGCATTTAAGGAGGGGTGGGAAAGGGATATTTCCTCTTAACTGTGATTCAGTACGGCATTTAATAATGGCTTGTCATTGATCTATTATCGACACGTTAAAGGAAGTAGCAACTGATATGCAAAGCGAGAGGTATCCTTTTGATTGTGGTGTCCTGAATGTGTTAAAGGTGGGGAGCATGGCAGGTTATGGTCCCCAAAGTT
The DNA here is from genome assembly GCF_031143425.1 of Pleurodeles waltl. Taxonomy (NCBI): domain Eukaryota; kingdom Metazoa; phylum Chordata; class Amphibia; order Caudata; family Salamandridae; genus Pleurodeles; species Pleurodeles waltl. The sequence goes on from NC_090445.1 coordinate 1,419,147,434, forward strand.
TCCCAAAAGAGATTACTTTTAAATAGCGCTGGATCTTTTAAGGAACACAAGCTGCTTTAAAAAAACGTTTTCCCATTTGTGGAAGAAAACACAGGAATGCTGGTCCGCTGTGTTTTGCAGCCCACCATCCTTGTGTTTGTACCTAATCACAGGTGTCATAACCAGGAATCTGGCCAATTAATATTCATTAGGCGTGTCCTTCCATGATCCCTTGCAAATGGACATTCTACGATGTGACCTATCAGTCATAGGTTGCAGTGCTAAATCAGAGCACAGTCACTCGTCCACGTTTTGCAACCTGTTTCTCAGTACATCTGGCCCTTAGTTCTTAATTACCTGCGATGGCTCTGTAGGGAATTAAGTGTGCAAATGATTTATTCATCAACTGTATGAAACAAACTTATGCTGGTTGACAAATACAAGCTTATCAGAATGTACATGTGTGAGGCATATCACAAGCGATCAAGAACCATTTTCGAATCGAAGGCATCAATGAACCTAAATTCCGAACCATCGTCAGTTCATTGAAAAGTAATTGAATAAGGTGATATGAGACATGGATAGCCTATTAAGAACAAAGTGAATAGTTCAGATTGATCTAGATGTGGATACTAATAACTACTAGTAACTGTTCCTTTTTCACAGAACACAGTAGCTGGCATCCAACAATGCATCCAACGTTTTTTAATAGAGAATTGTCACTCTACTATCAAATGTAACTGAGTATCTGACAAGATGAAAAGCCATTAGATCAATTCATAATAATGAGTGATTCTCCATTAGAATTTAGGCTGAGTGCCAATTCACAAAAACCCTGGGATTTTAGCGGGTGTAATGAGTTGTGGAATCAGCTACGTAAGCAGCGGGTGTAGGGAGTTAGTTAATGGAGTATATCGGTGATCGCACTTCAGTTCTGGTCCAAGCCATGGCTCAAGAGTCATTTTAGAAAGACTAATGTACCTGTGTGGAGAGAACACCATGATATGAAGTGTGACTGCTGTTCAGTATGGTATGAAGAACATAGGTATGTTAACAGCCATCTGTGAGGTAGGAGCTGATCCTCATGCCATGCCTCATGCCATGTGCAAATGGCAGAGGATGTCCGGTTGATCAAGAAATAGGACTGGTGCTCATAACAACACTTTGCAATTATCATATAAAGAATTCTTCGAAAAATGGGCTTGGTTTTTTTTAGAAAAAAGAGTTAGGTTAATTTAGCACAGGCCAGGTATTTTAATTGCATTTATTTAGTGCACTTGGAAGCACTTTGTGTCGGCAACCTGCTACTCCAGAACTCGAGGTTAGTAGCTAATCCAGTGGTTTTAGGTAATTATTGGTTATTGGGATTAGTCTGGTACTCTCAATGACACCATCCGATGCATTTACTCCAGTTTCTCTGTGGCATATTAAATTATTAGGAGCAAGTGGTGATCATTAGCAGAGGTTTTATTAGTTTATGCAGATTGTTGGTGGAAATCACAGATGAGCTAGAGGAAATTAGGCATTTTAGGTACTTGCAACTGACACACAATAAATTAATTTACACTGGAAGGTCTACACCAAATAGATTCCGTGATTAAGACAAATTATTTACATTTTGATGGTGATAGCCACGTTATTTATAAAGAAAAGCAAAAGTGAGCACTATTAAGTCTCTCTGGTAAACGTCATTAATGACATTGCACGAATAGATATCAAAATTTGTTGACCAATACAGTTCGTATATTATGTGAGTCAATATGATTGTAATTGGTCAACGTTTCAGCCCTTAGGAAGCCAACGCTGTCACTTTCTTGTTCTTTTAAGGGGTGAATAATTCTCATTTGAATGTGACACAAATTCAGTTGTGAATGTTTCCACTAACATTCAACAGTCCATAGGAAAGGGTCCCAGAAGAGAACAGCAGTGGTTAGTGGTCAAATGAGATCTTTAGTCGGTCACTGCTTCTTAAAATTCTGGACCATATCAGCCATTTGCCGATAAGATCAAACTCTTTTTAGTGAGCACCACCTTTTTCTTCAAAGAGTCCACTACTTCCTTTCCTGCACTTACTGCACTGTTATGGATTCAGAAGATGTACTAACAGTACTGGTGTGTAAGGTTCTAGAGTGATTGGAGAGGGGGAGACTACTGCTATAGTTTGTATTTTGAGATACTTGTCTCAAGGAAGTGCTCATAAGACAACTGCAAAACTAGTTAAAACTGAGCAAGGGAAACAGGAAGTGAAAATAATTTCGTATTCGCTCCTCCCGTCCACAAAGCCTAAACTTTCTAATCTTATCTTTTTAAGTTTTGTGGTTTAAACAACTCACAGCATTTTTACTTTCTAGTTCCTCTGTTGAAATAAGCATGTCAGCAAATGTGACATTAAACAAGCACTGGTAAAGCCAATAGATCTTGTTATTGGGACCAAGGGGCCAGATGTAGCAAGTCGGCAATTTGCGACTTGCAAATTGCGTGTCCCTGCGACTCGCAATTTGCAAGTCGCAAATTGCTATGCAGTACGGTGTCTCAGACACTGACTGCGACTCGCAATGGGGTCGCAATGACCCACCTCATGAATATTCATGAGGTGGGTCGCAAATTGCGGCCCCATTGCGAGTATAGGCACTCGCTAACATGGAGGCCTGCTGTCTTCAGCAGACCTCCATGTTCGCGACCTGCTTTTCAATAAAGCAGTTTTTTTTTTTTTAAGTGTAGCCCGTTTTCCTAACAGGAAAACGAGCTGCACTTAAAAAAAAAAACGAAACCTTTAGTTTCGGTTTTTTTTCAGGGCAGGGAGTGGTCCCTTGGACCACTCCCTGCCCTGAAAAAATAATTTGGGGTCCAGTCACAAACTGGAAGGGGTCCCATGGGGACCCCTTCCAATTTTACCATCCACTTGAAGTGGATGGTAACTGCGACTCGCGGTCGCAAATGGAATTGCATCCCACTGCGAGTCGCAAATAGGAAGGGAACACCCCTTCCTATTTGCGAGTCGGAAATGCATTTTGCGAGTCGGTGCCGACTCGCAAAATGCATTTCTGAATGACAAAGTGGCTTTTGTGCCTCGCAAACGGCGATTTTCGCCGTTTGCGAGGCGCAAACACTTTGCTACATCTGGCCCAAGGTCATTTTCTGAACGCTTTTTGCTGCATAGCTAAAGACGTTTCTTTTTGTTTTTCTTTTTAAAAGGCAACCTGAGGACCTTATAGGCTAAACCCTTCAATTCCCACTAAGACAAACTAAATTTTTACTACAACACAGCAAGAAAGGTATGGTATCATAATATCCTGGCCTAAATATAGTCTGACAAAATGATCATGTCCTTAGTATCATTTACAAAACTATTGCTCCATTGGAGTAAACACCAGAAATCCACACCCAATGGAAGGATGACTTTGTATATGATATGTAAGCCTATGATATTTATGTCAGATCATAATTTTTTATATCAATATTATGACACACAACCAGCAAGAAAATAATACGTGCAGAGGTCTGGGTAGTGGGCTCTGGTTTTACGGCACCAGTCAGCCACACTGTTCATAGGTGACAGGGGATCCTTGATTAAATTATCCACTGCTAAAATTAACTACTGACTCACCTAAGACCATCTCAAACTCTGACAACCCAAAGTCCCTATCCACACTCCTTGTAGACCGGCCTTGATGTTGCCTACAAGTCTTCCTCTTAATTCCAAGCTTACAGTCAGTTCCTATTTTGTGAATCGGCACACAAGAGATTATTGCTCATCTCAAAATAAGGGCAGCACCCCATGCAACAGCCATGCAATGTGAAATGCCACATGTTGTCATCAGCAATCCTTTATTCCTTGGCCTCTAAAACCAGCTTGTGGAGTAAACCAAGGAGTTAGTGTTCCAGTGGTGGCCGGTAATCTTAGGAGGGAGGGGCGGCAGACGGGACAAACATACACACTCGCACACACCCACATGTACACACATCCATTCACAACACTCATTACCAAATATTCAAACATACACACACGCAACAAACATTAATTACAAAAACAAAATCACACTTATCTGCAGCTCTGCCTTGAGGGCTCCAGGAGGGTTGGGACTGCTGCCTTTCCTCACTGGCCGACCTTAGGTCAACCAATGAGGTAAGGCAGCAGTCCCAACATCGTCACACAGTGGGATGGGGTCAGTAAGACTTCTGACCCCACCCCACCCCACTCTGTGACGATGTGTCACTGATTGATACTACGCCCTACGTTTCAGGGCCTAAAGCTGATGCGCCCGGGTCTGAGAGGGAAGATCTCAAGGACCTTTGCTGAGCTGAAGAGGTCACGCCCCTACAAGCTGTGACATCCTCAGCCCAGCAAAGTTCAGCTCAGGCTGCCAAGAGCCTGCACATTTCACGCATGTCTAGCTGCTGGCTGCCTGACCTGAAAATGAGGAGCGTCAGTCAGGCTGACAGAAACTCGTTTTGAGGGGCAAAAGATGAGGGGGCATGGCCCCTCAATCCCTATGAACGGGCCACGGCTGCAGTGTTCTGTATGGGACGTCTGTGGATGTAGGCTGCCGAAGCATGGGTCAACCACTGTCCCTGTATCTCCAAAGGAAAACTGCACCTCTGGCACCATCAGTGCACTCATGAGTAATTATTTTTGACAAAGTGGCAGAAATGACTTGGGACGATCTAATCATACTCGCAGTGGAAAACATGACAAAGTTACAATGTCATGCACCAGCTCTTCAAGTCTTTCAGTGGCAGATGGTGTCCTGAGATTTTGAATTCAGCAATGTTTGCAACTTCTACATCTCACAAAATCTAAAATTAAGAGTACAATGAAAGCAAACAGATAAAGATAATTCAAGAATCTAGTTGAGGATTTTGTGATATGTGCAACCAACATCATGCTCCATTTATAATATATGGAAGTCTGGAATCGCCGCTCATAAAATACTCTTTAATGTCCTTGTTACAAGTGATCTGTGACGTCTCTAATTGACTGAAACAAAGCGATTATGAAGTGGTTCAACTGCATTAACTTATTACAGTTGAGTTCTGAGGTCACAAAACTTTCTGCCACAGCCAGCAGCCAAAAAGAAAGGCAGGATACGGAGCATAATTAAAGCTTCAAACGAGAGAAAATATTTATGGCAATGTTTTTAGGTAATTATAGAGAAAATAAAATTTCTCTGCATGCTTCTACTTATTCTGACCTGCAGCTTTTTTATAATAAAATCTGACTTGTATTAAACTAATTCTAGTATCTAACTGCTTTGTGATATGCTTAATTTTGCACTAGAGATTCTAATTTTATTCTTCATGTAAAGAATAAAATACCCCTTGCTGTACATTATAAAGATATTGCAGATCACCTCAGAGTTCTATGACCTTAAAACGAAATTCGTCTTCTGGCCCAATTTGTTAGACATATTACTGTATTAATGAATTCTACCTTCGTCCTTATTTCTTTGTATGGCCATGAAAGTTCTTTGTGAATTGCAATGTCCTTATGGTATACAACAGTAGATAGTTTATTCCATATATAAACATATGAAGCATAGGATGAAAGCATGATTTATGCATAATGTGCGGATTTGAAAAGAAAGTGGCATGTCACATGTGAAAAAAGCATATTTCACGTTAGACATAAGTCAAGCTTCATTAGTACTATATGTTCAGTGATCCATGTGGAACCTATTACAACTTGTTTGCATTTCTTACAGGAAATCATCAATTATTTCGTTCAACAAAACAGTTGCCATGCACACTATAAAGACTATTCTGTAATGAACGCTGGGCCTTTTATTCTGGTCGTTCTTTATTCTTTACAGTTATTGGTGATGGTAGCACAGAACCGTCCTCATTAGGGCAACTTGCAGCTTTTTCTGATAATTCCATGTGATTAATATCATGTGTATGTTTGATCACAGATAGTTGAGTCAGGCGACCAGCTTAAAGATAAATAAAAAATAAAGTTTTTGAGGCTTATTTCAAGAGCAACGGGAGACAAAAGGGACCACAACAGCAGTTGGTTCTACATTTAAAGAGCCAAGAGCTTGATTATGCGACTGCTGCTGATGTCTACCAGCTGCTACACATGGATATATACAGGAAGAGATATACAGTAAATACTTTGTCCATAACTGTCCTGCTAACTCATATCAAGCAAATGCCTTTAGATTGAACTCTCCCATACTGTTCTCAACCAACACGGATTTCCGAGAAACAGGGATACCTAGTCAAGCATTCTCAAATAGAAAATCACGCACGTCGCTGCTTTCAGAGCTCTGAAGGCTGCTACAATAATCCATCTTGAGCAGAATACAAGATGGTTTGACTGTAGAGTTCTTTAAGAGAGCAGGAAACAGCCCTCGAGCAGGAGATGCAATGCACAGAAATGTGTAATTCCAACCAAACTGATTCTTACAGTCAGTGAGGTATTGGTCAAGTAAAATGCTCAAATGAAATTAATTTAGAGAACAGTTTAGACGATGCATGCACCCAAATTACCAACCAGATGAACCTACCCAGATGTTCCTTGTTTTACTGAGGAAGAATATTTCGGTTTTGTTTTCATTACCTTTAATTATTTACTTCTGTTGACAGTTGAACAACCAGAAGGCATCAATGGAGATTTGATGATGAGCCTGCTGACTATTAATCCAAATGGATGATACATTAGTGTAATTTGTATGTGAGAGTGCTTTGCACCCAATTGAGTGGAAGATAAGTGACTGGGGACAAACAAACACTAAAAACATTGTTGAGCAGGTGGACTATGTTGGCACCCTCAGAGAGGCCAATGTGCCTTTTAGGTCTAAATTCCACCAACTTGAATGTCTGACTCTATCAGAAAGGAAAGAAAACAACGAAGGGTAGGACAACTGGGACATTGCAACAACGAAATGCCAGAAAACAATATCAGCTAAAGTGCATGAATATTCTTATTCATTAACTCCCTCTGTGAAAACATTTCCAACTCTAGTGCCATTGTACAAGTCGAGCTTTCTTCGCTTATATCTAATACCATCACAATATCTATTGTTTGATACTTTTTAACAGACTGGAAATTAACAATGAGTTAGCCTCAGTTCCTGTCTGAGTTAAGGATTCTTTATTATCTGTTATATGGGATTCCATAATGTCCTAAAATTAATCATTTCTAACTTTAAGATAACCCCCAATACATAATCTGCAGTCCCTTTACTAATAAGAAAAATCTTGGGGCCAGCTCATGAGCCAAGGAGTATCCTGCAAAGGTGCATTGTTTGGCGCTGCTCGGTCTGTGTACTTGTTCCTATGATACTGACACAGAAATATAGCATGGACAAAAATTACTATTTTCATCTCGAACCCACACAAGGATTCCCACAGACATGATCATAATGCCACAACCCTGAAATCTCACAGAGATAAATGCAAGATGCATCACCGAACTCGCAATTTGTTCCGCAGATGTAGCATTCTTGTTGTTCTGAAGTCCCACAAAGAGGTCCCTGTCCTATCACATAAATTAACATAGGCATAGTTCCACAATTCCCTTGAGTCCTTAGAAAGATTCCTGTTTTTTTAATACAGATTTACTTTAAATTATTCGACACAGAAGAAAAATATGAAGACATCTGATCTCATTTTAGTTATCTCAATGTTTAAGGTTGATGAATCAGGTCTTTTAAAAGTATTTTTTCCTTGTTTTCCTTTTTTGTCTCATTTACTTTGTTACAGTCGTCTGTTTATTTTGTGTTAATAATTCTTATTTATTTCTGAATGGTAATTTATTTACAGACGTCAGTGCACTGTTATATCTTTTTCCATGCTTAGGCGTTGCTTATGGAAGGAAGCAGGTTTCCCATTATCATTTATTTGTAAGCTTTACACTATAACAAACGTTGGTCTCACGTACATATCAATAATATGATGTCTGATTGCGTATATATTCAACTGCTATAGCTTTTTGTTATATTTAACCAGGCGAGGGCATTGAATATCTTCATGTTGAAAAATTTAAAAAATGATTTAAAATGAGTGATTTTAATCAAAAGGCACCACTTGAAATCTGAGCTCTCGTAAGATTTCACCCAGAGGTATAACATTCCTCAGAAGCTTACACTCTTTCATGAGCAACTAAACATGCAACTGGTGTCACAATGTTTAAATGCCATGTTATATTAAAACAACCCACCTGCACTTTGCATTGATTAAGCCATTGCTACATGAGCTACATGAGCTGCATGACACCATTTCCCAGTCCAGTGTAGCACCCAGAGGCAGCTCTTCCACAATGGCAGAGGAGCGTCGCCCGCTGGTTAAGAGCCAGCAGCAGAAAAATAAACAATATTTGAATATCGTTTTTTTTTCTGCTGTTGGCTCTGCCAGCATGTGCAGGGCGGGGCGGGCTGTGCCACGGGAGTGGGGGGATGAAGAATTGTGTACACTAAGTGTGCATGTGTGTTCGGACGGCCTAAGGCAGCCATCCAAACACACATCCGCACTTGGGTTTTTCCAGTCCGGATGTGTACACAGCCAGGCTGGAGAAATTGCAGAGGACCCAGGGTTGGGTCTGGGCAGCACTCACTGCCACTCAGACCAATCCTGATGCTGCTTATATTCTATGATTAGCATGTAAGCAGCGCCAGAATTGCTGGGGAGTCTCTTCTGGTCTCCCAGCGAATGCTGGGCCACCAGAACAGGAAAGGAGGATGAGCGAGGCTGCAAGAGAGAACGGCGGCGATGACCAACTGTACGTTTTTTGTTTTGTTTTTACATTTACACCCCTCCCCCATACCCATCATCCCCCACCCGTCCCATTGATGTATGCAACAGCCGCTGCTGGTAGCACTTGGGGATATTCAAAAGGTGCAGAATACGCATATAGATAGAGTAGACAGTGACTGGGTCCTCCTCTGCACTGCCTTGACTTTATTTGCACCAGAAAACCAAACAAGAGCGGATTGTCTATTTGATGGTCTTTCGTGCTGTTAATATGAAAGTTTAACATTTGTTCTGTATCAATGTGATGTAGCATTTCTTCCTAGGGGTAAGGTCTAGCAAAGTGTGTTCAGTGACTGATTAATCAACATGGAAAGTTGTCAATACATGAGGAAGGAAGGTCGGTCGTCCTAACACCACTTTGTCTGCAAAAAAAATGCAGTGTCAAGTGGTTGAAATGACGTGGCCTGCAGTTCACTGAAACAGTGAGTAGATGTGATGGCAATAAGGAACACTGTTTTCAAAGTCAACACCCTTAAGATGCAACTGTGCATATGCTTGAAAGGTGTGTACACCAAGAGAGCAAACCCAAGTTTTGGCATCATGGATGGATTTGGAGGAAACCTATTCATCAAACCTTTGATGAAATGCATCACTGGCGATTTAAACAAGGACACAAAATTACAGAGAGGGATGACAATACTGCACTGTATCAACTGCAAGACCTTGCTGGGCCAACTAAAGGGCAAACAAGAAGACATCAGAAAGTCTGGCTTGCAAGGGATTGGCAGCCAGGCACCACACCTGATCAAAAATGTATCTCAGCTCCCAGCAGAGATGGACTTTGTAGAACGATGTCTAGCAGCAAGGATGACAAACTACCCCGTCTGCAAATCAAACACAATTAACTGCCACCATTCAATCTCCTTACATGGAGGATTAGATTGTGGGGATTTGAGTGCATGATGCTGCCCTGGTCCGGACATAGGAGGTTCTCCTGCAGTGGTAGCCGTACCAGATTCAGAAGCTCTGGGTACCACACTCTCCTGGCCCAAGCCAGGGAAATCATGATAAACAGGTCCGGTCATTCCTGATCTTCAGTACCAGAGGTAGTAGTGGTGGGAATATATACAGGATTGCCTCATTCCACTGCAGCTGAAATACATTGAGTACTGAGTTCTTTATAAGAAAATCTAGTATGCAAAACCTTTCTGACACTCCTTCCTTGATTGTGGTGAATAGATCTAGACAGGCCTATCCCTAATTACTGGAGATGCCCGTCATAGCTCATTAGACAATGCCTGCTCAGTTTGTCAACTGTGGCATTCAGGGACACCGCTAGGTGATTGGAGTAACCCTCGACCTTCTAAGGTCATGCTCACCGCTCCTCTGTTGCAGATTCCAGTAGTGCAAAGGCACCACCCCGGTCTTCCAGCTACACATACAGCGGTTCGAGCCCTGGTTCCCCCTCCTGTGTATTTATTGCTCTTTCTGGTAATAACGCCTGGACAATTATAGAATTTTACGTATTTAATGCTTTTGCTGGTTAATAAAGTTTAGTCACTTATAGAAATCTTTTCAGTGACTGCTCTGTAATTAGGATTGCTTGCTTTTATCTCTGGGAGTTTTTGTGCTCTACCTCCTGGTTGTTTTCTCTCATGCCGATTTCCCACCCCAAGCCCTCTGTCCTCCTGCCTCCTGTATAGCCCCTCCAACTTCTCAGGGCTACTTAATGGAGGCCGCTGCACAGCCACACGCAGTGGGCGTGATTCTGGTGCCCCAAAGGTGTGCCAAAAGCAAGCTGGTCCATGCCAGTCTATGCCCTGGAATCTTGGCCTCCACACTCCCGCAGGTAATTAGCTGATGAACTCTGTACTCTGGACCCCGCATGCAACAACTACTGCTGCCTACCATCACTACGCTCCACAGAAGGACCTTTCACCTGCATTCACTGCAGTTCGACCGCCACTCTAACACCGACCACCACCACATCGAACAAGGCCACCCCAACCACAGATTTTGACACCACTCCGGTTCAACTCAACTGCATCCTGATGAATGCCAGATCATGCTGTAAACATGCCACAGAAATCTGGGACATCCTCCTCACAATCACCCCGGACGTGACCTTCATCACGAAAACCTGGCTTATCCTTGCACCTGCCCCAGACATCGCCACAGCAACCCTGAACGGCTACAAAATGAAGCTCCGCAACCGCACCAACAGAAGTGGAGGGGGATCGCCATCATTCACAAGGAATCAATCAACTGCACAATTACCAATCACGACACCATGTCGATTATGGAACTTATGAATTTCCAGCTCCACGCTGACGCTAACACCATCATAAAAGACACTCCCGCATACACACCACCAGGACCAAGAACCGGCCTTAGCAACGCCATTGATGAATTCATCACCCCACTCGTCATCAATTCTGAACAGTACATCTTCTTGGGTGATCTCAACTTTCACCTGGACGACTCCTCAGACACAGCCACTACTAACCTCCTGGAAAGACTAGACAACATCGACCTCAAGCAGATAGTCACCAACCTACACACAAAGCAGAACACACACTGAAACCAATATTCACTTCCAGCAACAAAATCAAATACAGCCACACATCAGAACTCACATGAACTGATCACTTCATAATTCGGTCACCATCACCAGCCCTCCACGCACCACCCTCAACCAACACAACACCCCATGTCGCAGCTGTATCAAAGCCTCAGTACCGACCAGCCTAACATAACCACCAACCTGGACCAAACAGTAAAGAATTTCAATGCCTGGATCACCAACGTAGCCAACCAAGCCCTCTCCACACCCAAAACCTCCCAAAAGGCACAGACCTACAAAACGAACCAACCATTATACACCTGAACTAAGTGCATCAAAGCGTAAATGCAGAAAGTGGAAAGAAGGTGCTGAACCAGCAGAAACAACACTGTCTCAGCAGTCTTCAAGTCAAGACTACTTCCACTTCAGACTCAAAGCTGCAAAAAAAGGAGACCCTGACACTCCAGATCGAGAATAGCTCCAACCAAACTAAGGAAATCTTCACTATTGTCAGAGAACTCACCTGCCCGTCAGCTACTGAGAACTCAATCCCACCGTCACAGGAACTCTGTGACGCACTCGCTGACCACTTCCACAACAAAATAGCAACCACCTACCGAGACCTCAATCCTCAACTCACCGATCTCAGCAGCTCATGAACTGCAACCACCAACCACGCACTCACCGCACTGAAACATCTAAGCACACCGACAACAACTACCCTGAAAAATTCCATCCACTCAGGAACACCCACTGACCCATGTCCCCATCGACTCTTCAACCTCAGAAGCACCAAGATTAGCCACCAGCTCACTGCCATCCTCAACACATCCATAACCACCCCTCCTCAAGAAACTGTCGGCCGACCGCAGAGAGCTTCGGAACTACTGCCCCATTTCCCTCCTCCTGTTCACTGCCAAAGTCCTAGAAAAGGCCATCAACCTCCAATTCACTGATCAACTGGAAGGAAACAAACTGTTTGACCCTTAGCAATTAGGGCTTCAGAGCCAAGCATAGCACCAAGACTGACACTATAGCCGCATGAGACAACATCTGAGCCCTACTTGACAGAGGAGAGTCAGCCGCCCTCAGCCTCCTGGACCTCTCTGCAGCTTTCGACACCGACTCCCACCACACACTCACCAATCGACTACGCCAGATTGGAATCAACGACGATGTGCTCAGATGAATAGCATCCTTCCTCACTGGACACACCGAGAGAGTTCACCTCCCTCCTTTCTCCTCACAACCCAAGCACACCATCTGCGGAATACCCCAAGGCACATCTCTCAGCCCCACCCTCTTCAACATCTACATGACACCTCTTGCACACATTGTCAGATCCCACCACATCAACATTATCTCCTACGTCGACAACACACCTCATTCTCTGCCTCTCAGAGGACCCTATATCAGGAAAGACCAACTTCCACACCTGCATGATGAATGTCACAACATGGATGAAGGACAACTTCCTAAAACTCAACACAGACAAACGAAAGTGCTGATCTTTGGCAGTCACTCCGTCCTCTGGAATGATTCCTGGTGGCCAAAACATCTCAGACTGACCCACAAGCTGAATGAACACACCCGGAACATCAGTATCATCCTGGTCAGTGAACTCTCCATGAAACTACAGCTCAGTGCTATCTCTGCAGCCTGCTTCCACACAATCCGCATGCTTCGGAAACTTTTCAGATGGCTCCCCATCAAACCTAGGGAAACTTTAACACAGGCCCTCATCACTAGCCGACTTGACTGCAGCAACACTCTTTGTACTGGCACCACCATCAAAATCATCAAAGACTCCAGACCACCTAGAATGCAGCAGCCAGACTGATTGGCAACCTGCTTAAGAGACCACACATCAACTAGCACCTCACAGACCTCCATTGGCTCCCCGTCCTGAAAAGACACCACATCAAGCTCCTTACTCACACCTAGAAAGCCCTCCACAACCAAGGTCTCGCCTACTAGAACCACCAACTGACCTTCCAGCTACTGACTAGAAGCCTTCACTCCGCACACTGCACCCTCACTCAAACACCATGCATCTGCCGCTTCGGAGGACACTCCTTTGCCTACCTCACAGGCAAAGCCTAGAATGACCTGCCCCACCCCTCTGCACCTCTCCCTCACTGGGCCAGTTCAGGAAGGGACTCCAGACCTGGCTATTCGACTGAAACATGCAGCACAGCACCTGAATACCCCTAGTGTGGCTAGCAGAGCATAATAAGTATGTTTGGTTTGATTGGAGGCAGGAAGATGTTTTGTTGATTCAACCACTTTCAGCGGTGCAGAGCACCCTGGCAGAGGGCTCAGGGCCCCAATCTGCCCAGCTTCATGCATTATCACATGGTGGTAGTGTTGTCCATCAGAACTAAAGTATTTTCATGACAGGAAGCTGCAAGACTTATGACAAAGGGGATCAGGATCAGCATAATGATGAGGAATTAGCTATCTGCTGAAGACCAGAGGCCTCAGATCTTCACTTCGCTTAAGTGGCTCGTGCCCAACACAGCAGCAATGCATCTTTCTCCACCTTGAGATCTGGGTGGGAAAGGGGCAGTGGCTTGCTACAGGTCAGATTCGCATTTGTCACTGACCACTGCAGATCCTGAGCCTTTCTCCTGCAAGATCAGTATAGGGCCCATAAAACCTTAGCCGTCTGTAGCATTTTGAAGTTGTTCTTTCATAGGAAGGCATTCAATTAATAAAGTTCTATGAAATGCCTGAGAATCCTATCCTTTTCGGGATGAAGAAGTATTGGGAATAGCATATTTGTCTTTCTCCGAGTCTGGAACCCTTGGAAGGTAAAATATTTACCTCCTATATTAGAAATTTCAAGTGTCTCCCCAAAATTCATTCTACTGTGGGAGGAAGATGGGGTGGGAAGGAAATAAAGGTTAGGTCGTAGTCCCTTTTAATCATTTGTCTGATGCAAAGGACCTCCAGCCGTGGAGGAAATGTTGAAACGTGCCTATCACTGGCTTGGCATGAGTCTTTGAGAATAAATGGCAAAAGCTTGGCAGCTGTCGCAGCAGGGGAGGAGGACTTGGAGAGCTGTTAAACTTGTTGCCCTGTGAGGTGCCTACCGGTGCCATGTCTGCAACCCCAAAGGACTGAACAGTCTATTGTACCACCGGTTGGGAAGGTTGGCATTGCCTTCAGGCTAGCCCCGGGAATTAGCATCTGAAATTTTTTGAAGTGATGTGGAAATTGTTTCTCAGGCAACTATAACGTCAGAGAGACTGCAGTGGCTGAATTTCTTTTACACCCCTTCAGTGCAAAGCCCCCTTTTTCCTACTAAAGAGATTGGATCCTCCGAGGGAGATATCCATTAAGGACATTGACCTGATTTTGCCACAAAACCAGCTCATTCTCATCCATGCATGCCTGCGAAGCAAGGCACTGGTACCAACAATTATCACAATGCCGTCAGGGAAGCTATGCACCATAGGCACAATCTTGCTGACCATGTCTCACAGAGCATGTTTGTACCTTCCCAATATATAAACATGGGCATTGGCTTTCTATCTGCATGGGGCAGCATTGGTGTCAGTGTGCCAGCAACCAGCGTGGATCTTGATGCTGGTGTAAAGGTGTGTACCAGAGTGGGCATGGGTTCAGTAACTGGTCTCTAAAAGAACTGAGAAAGACCGGTCTATGGTAACCCTATTGGAAGCCCCTGCTGCCCTGTTGAGCCTGAAGGGTGCATAACAGTGATGGAATGAAACCAACTGTTTCCAGAAGGCCACTATCTGTGGTGGTTTTGACAGCAGCCTATGTAAACTGGGGGGTGCCGGGATTGGCTACACAATCAGTTCAGGAACTGGTGACTTTAAATGGGTGCTATTTCCATCTTTACACCATCACACCTCCTCTTTTGAACTGGAGTGGCTGGATGGGGTAGCGTCTGGCTGTAACTTTTTGTATCAGCATAAGGACTTCAACCTATCTGAAGAATCGTAGCAGGAGCATAATCGCAACCAAGACCAGGCCAGTGACTTGGAGCAGGAGTGGGACCTGTGGTCTGACCACAATGTCTTCTTGTGTTCTGTGAATTACACTTCACCTTTCAGGTCATAAGACTTAGTCAGGTCTGGGTCTTTGGCACCTCGTGTAGGTTTCTGACAAACATCTGATTATTGCAGTCTCAGCACAGTTTGGAGCAGCTATTCGTGGTTTCCCAGCACACTGTCTAATTACTTTGGAAATCATCAGTGATTGACAAAAGATGGGAGCGGAGCTATGGGTCTATGGTGGAAAGCGCAGAAAAATGAAAGGAAAGAAAGGAACTGACAACAAGTTGGGGTAGCGCTGATATGCAGCCCTGCTCTGTAACTTCCAAGGAGGCTTGGTGCTGCACAATGCCTTCTGCTGGTGCACAGGAGCACTGCTATTGATGTTCTCCACATATAGTCTGGTGCTTGGTAATATTTAAAAGATGAGGAATCTGCAGTTGGAAGACTCTTTCAGAAGATTCCAGTCATAGATACTTTCAAACTGGTTCTATAGCACACAGCTGCAAATACAGATATTTATGCAAAATGGCTCCTATGTATTTGATTGTATTAGAAACAGTGAAACAAAATATAGTGGGAAGGTTCCATGGATAATTTATTTTTAAACTTTAAAAGTCCGATCCTTGGGTGAAGACTAAGCAAATGGTGAAACACACACACACACACACACAGAGACACCCTTTTTTGTAAGTTTTAAAGTGGGGTCGCTATCCTGGAACCAGGCCACAACGACACACATTTTGCACTTTCTAGAATTACGACGACATTAACAGCATGTGCTATTACAAAAGCTCTGAGTTTGCTGCTGACTTTCTGGGTCCTGACAGTTTCAACAACCTGACAGTTGGCAGTAGGCATGTGACAGCTGCGGCCATAAAACTGATACAACAAACTTCATTTAGTCCCTTATCCCCAACATTTACTAATGTGCTAATTAATGCCTGGGCTTATTTCAAATTGAATTATAATAGATTTGTTTTATAGTAACCCTAATCCTAACCCTAAAGTAACACCTTTTGTATTAATCAAAGCAATACGGTATCTTATTCCAAAACAAATCGTGACACTGAATTAAATGAATTTTAATGTTTTTATAATACTAAATAAATATTAACTGTAGCACTTGCTCTATTTTTCCTATTTAATTAGATTAGATCATACTAACATTTCTGTAATACTAATGTTTAGCCAGACCATATTATTACATGTCAATAATTAAAAACAAATTAGATTAATATTTGCTGCATCAAATGAATTACTGATTTAACCCTAAATTAAATTGAAATATCATAACCATGCTCTAACCGTAATACTAACTTTATTTGTATATTTTAAGACGCCAGTTGATTTTAAGTCTAGGTCAATTATTTTAATAATAATCTTAATTGAAAATGTCAGTTATTTTAAAAAGTATAGACTAAGCAAAAATGCCTTTTTAATTGGATTTTTTTCAGTTTATTACAACTTTTCTAATCTTAAATAAAAGTACATTAATATAAAAAATGTACAAATACTGCAGACATTTTTAGCCATGTGCTAAATTACAGGGAGTGCAGAATTATTAGGCAAGTTGTATTTTTGAGGATTAATTTTATTATTGAACAACAACCATGTTCTAAATGAACCCAAAAAACTCATTAATATCAAAGCTGAATATTTTTGGAAGTAGTTTTTAGTTTGTTTTTATTTTTAGCTATGTTAGGGGGATATCTGTGTGTGCAGGTGACTCTTACTGTGCATAATTATTAGGCAACTTAACAAAAAACAAATATATACCCATTTCAATTATTTATTATTACCAGTGAAACCAATATAACATCTCAACATTCACAAATATACATTTCTGACATTCAAAAACAAAACAAAAACAAATCAGTGACCAATATAGCCACCTTTCTTTGCAAGGACACTCAAAAGCCTGCCATCCATGGATTCTGTCAGTGTTTTGATCTGTTCACCATCAACATTGCGTGCAGCAGCAACCACAGCCTCCCAGACACTGTTCAGAGAGGTGTACTGTTTTCCCTCCTTGTAAATCTCACATTTGATGATGGACCACAGGTTCTCAATGGGGTTCAGATCAGGTGAACAAGGAGGCCATGTCATTAGATTTCCTTCTTTTATACCCTTTCTTGCCAGCCACGCTGTGGAGTACTTGGACGCGTGTGATGGAGCATTGTCCTGCATGAAAATCATGTTTTTCTTGAAGGATGCAGACTTCTTCCTGTACCACTGCTTGAAGAAGGTGTCTTCCAGGAACTGGCAGTAGGACTCGGAGTTGAGCTTGACTCCATCCTCAACCCGAAAAGGCCCCACAAGCTCATCTTTGATGATACCAGCCCAAACCAGTACTCCACCTCCACCTTGCTGGCGTCTGAGTCGGACTGGAGCTCTCTGCCCTTTACCATTCCAGCCACGGGCCCATCCATCTGGCCCATCAAGACTCACTCTCATTTCATCAGTCCATAAAACCTTAGAAAAATCAGTCTTGAGATATTTCTTGGCCCAGTCTTGACGTTTCAGCTTGTGTGTCTTGTTCAGTGGTGGTCGTCTTTCAGCCTTTCTTACCTTGGCCATGTCTCTGAGTATTGCACACCTTGTGCTTTTGGGCACTCCAGTGATGTTGCAGCTCTGAAATATGGCCAAACTGGTGGCAAGTGGCATCGTGGCAGCTGCACGCTTGACTTTTCTCAGTTCATGGGCAGTTAATTTGCGCCTTGGTTTTTCCACACGCTTCTTGCGACCCTGTTGACTATTTTGAATGAAACGCTTGATTGTTCGATGATCATGCTTCAGAAGCTTTGCAATTTTAAGAGTGCTGCATCCCTCTGCAAGATATCTCACTATTTTTTACTTTTCTGAGCCTGTCAAGTCCTTCTTTTGACCCATTTTGCCAAAGGAAAGGAAGTTGCCTAATAATTATGCACACCTGATATAGGGTGTTGATATCATTAGACCACACCCCTTCTCATTACAGAGATGCACATCACCTAATATGCTTAATTGGTAGTAGGCTTTCGAGCCTATACAGCTTGGAGTAAGACAACATGCATAAAGAGGATGATGTGGTCCAAATACTCATTTGCCTAATAATTCTGCACTCCCTGTATATTTAACAGATCCTTCGGAATAAGTGATCGTTTAACTAAGTGTATGGAGGCAAAGCTTTGTGACTATCTAAAAATAGCAGGAAATTAATACTGAAAATCTCTTTACACTCTAAAATGAAGCAAATGGTTGGTGAAAATCATCAAATTGGCACTGACATGATTGGTCTCTTAATTAGTCAACCCTCCCTTTGTGGAATAAAAAGGTATCCACGTACACACAGAAACATGAGAATGCAGCAGTTGAAAAATAAAAAACGTGGGTCTGACCACTCTATCAAATTCTTGAGGTGCCTGCCCAAGCTATGAATTCTGAAAGGATTGATAGACTCAAACTACAGTCCCTTTTCAAGACCAATGACTTCCTGGAGGAACACACGCCAACCACTGTGAATGGACTAACAGACAGAGGCAAATGGGTGCCATCATCAGTAACGAATGGGTGGCTAGTATTGCGAATATCTGTCAGCTGTACACTTTAAGGCGAATGGGATACATATCAAGCTCTACCTTACCTGCTAAATCCCCATCTGCCACCTAGAAACCAGAAAGGGATGGTCAAAGGAATGGCACGTGTGGTGCTTCTACTTTACATATGATCACCCTCTGCAGGTCAAACTGGAAACACTAATGTCACATCTAGTACCCCCCTTCATTCTCTCTAGCAGCTATATGCTCCGGCAGCAGGGCATGATTAAAACTCACGAAGCAGGTTTGCAAAATTATTCACCTGGCAGTATGGCTTGAGGAGGAAGGGAAGAGACCTTCCTGGCACCTTATGATTATGTAAAAGGCTAAGCCAACGATTTCTTGGATTTCAAAGGCTGGATGCAAAAAGTAATGATATGCGCTAGTGGTGCTAAAATAGTGGCATGTGGTGAGCCACACATTGCCTACCACCTTATCTTTTTCTTGTCGTGCTACCCAACCGCATACAAATGCAAGAGCTATTGGTCATTCAGAACACAAAGCTCTTCTTGAGTCACAAGACTGTTAGTTGGCGAGTCCTGTCACAAGTAAAAAAAAAAAATCAGAAATTAAGCAGCACAAATTCTGGTAGTACCGTTGTGCATGTGTAATCATCCTTTCTCATCTAACCTGTAATAGAATGTATATACGTCTCCTGCGTCTACTTGGGCTACACATCTAGGATGGCCAATGGTCTTTACCCAAATAATCTTTTATACCACTCCTAATGGCACTGAAATGGTGTGACGCCCACTAGACAGCTTATATTGATTGTTGTGTTGTGCTTCATTTTCACCCTTTATGCTCCAAAGTCGTGGATGTCATTTAGGGGTCGCCAGGGTTCGCAGCTGCGACCCCTGGTCTGTTAGATCACAAACGCGGTGGCAGGAATTTTAGGAAAAAGGGGCTCATACGAGTCATATTTACTATTCGTTGCTCGTACGTATTAATTCATTTGTTGGCATCTTAACTGTCTCTAGAACAGATTTTTAGGGCATACAGAAAAAAGGGGTGGTGCCACCTACAACGAAGATTGTGTGTGCACACGTGTGTTTTATATATATATATATATATATATATATATATATATATATATATATATATATAAACACACACAGTTTATGAACCTGTTGCTTTTTTTTTTATCATGCACCTGATGTTTAATCTTTCATTTATTGTTGCTTTTTTTTGTTGTTGTTCAGCTGCGTTATTATTCTAATGCCATTATGTCAAAGGTCATGTGGCAACACATTCTCTAATGTCATCAGGGTGAAAAAATTATGCCAAAAGGGCTAAAAGTGATGTCTCTTCCTGTGTTGTCATCAGTGGCTGAATGATTAGATGATGTAATTTCCGCTACCCCTCGCATTTCGGTGAATTACCGCCAATGTCAGTCCTATGGGAGATGGACACTCAGCAGTCCAGAAAGTGCTTCTCGGGAGCGCCCTCCTGTAGGACCACAGATCACTTGTATTTCACACAGTCCCAGTATATTAATGTTCAAGAAAGGTCTCCAGTATAGCTAATCATAAATTTGATGTCAATGTCTATGGAAGCGCTGCGATCTAGCACGCGATGTGATTGCAGAGTGAAGCAGGAAGCAGGGTAGGTGGCAGGTAGAGTGAAGCACATCCTACGTAGGATAACATGTCACACTATTCAGGGGAGTTACAGGCGGTCACGCACACAAACATATGGACAAAAAGCATGGTAGAGGGAAACGGATGGAAAGGATAGATGGATTCAGAAAACCCAGGGTCAATAGTTTTAGCCTTTATATTTAGTTCCTTGACATTAGCAGCGATTAGTGTGGATGACAAGTCATTTATTACTTGGATGAAATGGATTTTTTTTTCAAACTACTGAGACTCATACTTTATTTATTGTTAAGTGTTAAGGTCTAGGAGTACTCACATTTGGTCAGTAGGTGGCACTGCAAGCTGCTTATTGTTTGGGGAGGAGTCTGTGGAGGGAAAACAGGCCCTTTATTACGACGGCGTGTGTTTCTAGCACTTTCCAAAATGTCCTGTTAAAATATCACGGTTCTTTAAATGGGTGAAATGAGTGGGAGATAATGGCAGAATTCGTTAACCCAGAAGTCGAAAATGCAGAGAATCTAATGGAACATAAGTAACCTTTGGTCATTTCAATTTAGGTTAAAAACAAACGATATGTATTAGGCACATAGAAAAGGATGTCAGCTTTTTCATGGCATTGGTAAAATGTGTTAATTGTGTGAACATCCGGACTATTTTCAGACTGAGGCTCACTGTTATAGCGGAAGCGTCTAATGAAACATGGTGACATGAAGCACATATGCATGTGCTAAAACAGAGTGAGTGGAAGTTGCCCTAAGAAACGTGGACAATCAAAAATCATGCTCAGAAGATGTTGTGTCTGAAAATGATATACTGCAATCCTAAAATGTAATAAAAATACGACCTATAATTCCACAATGCGGGTTTGCAATACAAAGATAATTTGGTGAGCTACAGTGAACTAACATTGCGTTTCACCATAACAAAATTATTTGATCAGTAATGGGGTAAATGGACACGTATCCTTGCAGTAATGTTTATCAAACTCATAGATAGAATGTTTTCCAACCTGAAATTGATTTTGCTTTGATGAAGAGTATTAAATAAGATAAAAACAGAATCAATAAAGACACAATTTCCCTCATCTTGACTATGTGAGGTACTGGTAGTCTTTAAAATAATCTCAAAAAGTTCTTAGTAGATAAGCGGGTAGTCTGGTGAAACATTTGAAAAAACATTGAGAGCACTGAATCAATGAAATCAATCAATGTTTTTATCTCAAAATGTTTCTCTTCGGAAAAAAACACATCATGACAGGTGAAATGCAAAAAATCAGAGCACGAAGTATGACGGTTAGCCTTGGATTCCACAACACCATACAGTTACAAAGTCTTTGCAAAACACTGATGTGAAGCAACAACAACGCTTTGTACAGAGACAGTTTAACACGAATAACGACGGGAATGAGAATGCTTTAAATCTGAGATGTACAGCAGATGATAGGACATCTGCGTGAAATCTTTAGAAGGCAATGTCAAACATGCGAACTTTAAACTGTAGAATGTCCCTAGAAATCTAAAATAGCGTTTGACGGGGAACCATCCAACACATTTAAATATTTCAATTCCAGTGGGTATAAACTGTTTTAAATGTCACTATTAATACTGGCAGAATGCAACCCCAGATAGACGATTGGCAGAGAACGTAATGCAGACTTTGGGCCTCATTATGGGTTTGGCGGTTGGACGAGCCGCCCACCAAACTCATGGGGAGGGTGCTGCCATCATGCCGGCAGTGTATCCACCCATTTTATTACGATGTTCCCGCTGGGATGACCGGCAGTAACAGTGCTATAGTATTGGTCTACGTTCCCTTAAGGGAACCGAGACCAATACCATAGCACACCAGCACCCTCAGATTACAGTGCGCATTCTGAGGGTGCTGGGCGGTGGGGTGGGCCCTGCACTGGTGTTACGGCAGCCTTTTCATGGCAGAGTCCCTGCTATGAAAAGGATAGCGGGAAGTTGAGTTGTAATCAGCATTGCAGCGTCGAGTGCAAAACCGCTGTGGCTGACCACAACTCAGACTGCTGTCAGCCCATCGGGAACCATGTTCCTGGTGGGGACAGCAGCAACCCCTGGCGGTCTGACCGCCAGTATCATATTGTGGCAGTCAGACCACTTGGAGTGAGGCTGTCAAAACGCCACTGCGAAGCTGGCGGTCTCAAGACTGCCAACCTCGTAATGAGCCCCTTTGTCTTCTTACCCTCAAATTCCACCAATACAAAATCAAAGGATTCAAAAATTGACATTGGTCTCTCTTTTAAGGACAAAAACAATTTTAAAAAAATGATTAAGTCGCCTGATATCCCATCAGCTTCCAGTGTAAAAAAAAAGCCATTCCTCCCAAGCCCCACAATCTGCACGGCCATACAAGTGGCGGCCTTCTCGCAGAGTGACAGGATAAGGCCTTACTCCCTGGCCTTCCACCCACAACTTATTACACTCCAATTCGTCTTCCATAGACCTGCTTGCATAATCACTTAACAACTAAATAAAAGTTCTATCACCAACATCCTTAGAAACTTACACTGCCTCTCTCTCATAGCATACATCACATTTATTTTCTGTGCATCATTCTCATAGCCATTCGTACTCAAAAACCGCCTTACCTAGCATAAAAACTCTACCCTGCCAGCTGCATTCAAACTATTCACAGTGTCAACCGGCTGATCTTGAAAGCACCCAAAAAAAAAGTATTTCCTCAACTTGAGATTAACACCCTCACTCCTGTCCTTCAGAGAAGATCCCAATGGCTGCCCCTTCTTAGGCTATGATTGTGTGCCAGTCGGAGTGGAATTACCATTTGGAAATCTGCTTTGTATTATGTTTCTGAGATGCACCGGATGACAAACTGGTTTCCTAGTAGCCGCATTTAGTGCTTCCCCCTGCCAGGCCTTATCTGCTGCTTCCTGCCCAATCCCCCCAATGCATCCACCTCCACGCTTACCCCACACAGAGGCTGCAGAATACATTTACCACCTTCTTACAGCACGTGCTAAATATATAAATTAAGTCCCATAGACTTCGGAAATGATATCATTTTTACAACAGAAATAACAGAGTTCCCCATGGTGATTCCCCAATCCACTGGATGTAACTCATAATTGCACAGTACTGGCATGGTGTTACTGCAATTTAATGTAAATATAACAGGAGGAGTTTTTACCCTGACAATACCTTGCAACTTTTAAAATGAGTCATAGTATTTTTCCTGGCCTTGAACCCCTTCTATGCCTCCTTACCCAGCGTCCATTGTACAAAACATATCTTCTTCCCAAACCTTGACTAATTTAAATACATTTAAAAGTGAGGCAGAGTCATGTAAATTGGCAACAAATGCTTCCACAGTATGTGGCTGCCTGACGCCACAGGGACACAGTATCAATATGTCATACACATAAAGGATTGCGAGGGCCAAAAAGAAAAATGTATTCTTAATAAATGTATTGCCCAAGCACAAATCGGCCAGCATGTGCCATGATAAAAATCACTTCCTCAGGTCCAATTTAACAGTTCCAGTAGTCCAGAAATTCACTCTACTTGTTTTTTTCAAAGGTTTCCCTAATAGCAGTGATGTACTCAAGGTTCAAATTCAAGGCAGTTCTAGTATAAAAAGAAGAGCAACTGACAAACTGTTGTTCCATGAACAGTGTATCAGCAAAAAAAACCCGAATCTGAATTTGTAAATTGTAACAACCAGTAGATACAATGTAATGTTGCTCTTTGTACCACCACTGGATTCGAAGTTTTTTAAATGTCTACCAATGGCCACGTAAACCACTATACTGACACGTTCTTTTTAAAGTAACCTACTGCAACTAAGGGACAGGACCAGTAACCAAGTACCTCAAAATCACTAAATAAAATAAAAAAGGCAAACAAATCTGAAAAAGTGGCTATGTAAAAGTAAGTTAGCCACAGCTGTTTGAATCCATGAACATAATGATGGGAGCTGCCTTTCTACCCAGCAGAATCTCAATCAACGTCGGCCATGATGCTGCTTAAGGACCTGCTTGTGGGTGGCACTCAAGTGAAAATTGAGTTAAACTCAATCACGTTTTGTTTTCTGGTGGACCAAGCTCAAGCCGTACATTTCTTTACTCTTGTACTCCGTTCTTCTTTGGGTAGAGTGCTGCATGGTTCTTCCTGGTGAACTCTTATTTTTTAACCCCATGCAAACACCTCCTTATTTGGAAGTTATGGGTTCATGCTTTCTATGACTCAGGTAATAGCTCAGTGCGCTAAAGCTACACATATTTTGTTGTCATTTTATCCGGCAATATCAGACATTTTGTTGTCATATTAACTGCCAATTAAGCACAAACGTCTGGTATATGGAGGCGTGAGGCTGTGGTAAAATTGGTGAGGATGGGATCTGCTTAGTTCCCACCGAAAGCTGGCTTACAGTTTTGATCTTGTAACATACATTTTATGACGTTAAAGGGGCAACGCTCACAGCCGAGATGGTATGGTCTACTACGTTTCCCAAAGTAATTTGAACAGAAGTAGGAATACACTTAATGAAGTATTAAAAGCTATTGTTTACACAGGAATTTTTCTGTGTTCTAAATGTGGCAGTTAGATGTGCCCAATTTTAAAACTAGAATTAGCAAGGCCAATAGGTCCGGCTTTTACCTAAAAATGACAGCAAGCCCAATGTGTGAAGTTTAAAACTGAGTCCAGTACTGTGTGGCTGGTACTCTGATTACCATCATCGGAGTTACTATGGTACTCTATGACTTCTAGTCTGAAAGGAGATGGCCAGGTTGAGTGTACAGTATAAAACTATGGGATTATCGTAGGGTAACTCAGAAGGATTCCTTAAAATGATGAAACTAAGACAGATAAGTGAAGGATTTCAAATTCTTGCAAAGGAATATCGTTACTGAGGTCGCACGAAATGTCAGCTCTAACACAATTATGAGAAAGGTAGTCAGATTTTTAAAGTTTTAATATTGAAACAGTTATGCCAGAGATCAGGAACTAAATTGAGTACAATGCAATGTAGGGAAATTAAAGTTTAAGTCTGACCTAGAGAAAGCTTTAGCTGTCTCCCTAGCCTCATATAATTAAAATAAAATAGTAAGCAAAAAATACATACATATTTAGTCCTCTAGAGCAGCTTTGGGTCAGTCATTTTCACCCACTGGTTGGTTCAACAGTCAGTCCCATTTTGTTTCCACCCACCAAAGCATACACAATCAAGTAATGAGTCAGCATATTTCAGCCATTGGTTCTCTTGTACCGTGAGAGAAAGCATTTTCCTAGACCACATCTGTACATCTTTCTAAAAGAACTGCACATCAGTGACCAAGCCAATGACCAATAATTCACTTCGTCAATTTTCCTTTCTTTATCCATATTAGTCTTGTGATTAAATTGTAGCTTATGTTCACAGGAATTGAAAACTAATGGTACCTTTTCATTGCATCAATAAGAATCATACGTTGTTGTGATCTGCATTCTCTAATTACACCTGCCTGGAAACCCCCATTGTTGGTTAATTGCAATTAGTAGGCATGGTTATTTTCTTTTTTACTCTAAAATGTTTACTGCAAGCATACGCCCTCCGTAGTAAGGCAGTGGCAGGTTTTCCTTTTTTTTATTTCTGTGGCATGTGCTTTCAATCATATATAATATGAAATGTAGATATGGCACTAGCTCCCTAAGGTAAGACTTGTGGCTTTGTGTATGCCTGGTGCAAAAATGCAGCCACTGAGTTTAAAATATGTATCTGGGCTCATTGTCTTGTATGTTTTGGGCTTCTTTTCATATGACGTTATTTTAAGTAAGGATTTTGGAACCATATCAAAAGTACAAAATAATGAGGTAAATTTCAGGGTTAAATGTAGTCTACACACAGCTTCAAGAGATTATTTTCTTAAAAAGCCCGGACTATAAATTGAAAAGTAAAGAAACGAACTGATTAGAAAAGGGGAGACAGAAATGAATCCGACAATCGTAAATTTAAATTATGAATGGCTGTGAAATAATAAAATTAAAAAAAGAGCTAAGACCACAAAGTGTACATAGTCAAAGGCCTTATTAAAGGAAGAAGGTTCCTGGATAAATTGAATATTACGCCATGGGTGCGTTTTTCAGCATGGATCTAGAAACTGTGTTTTTGAACTAAAATATTTCAAAGCAATCCATCAAATGATAATAGTGTGACACCAAACACAATGGTTAAACATCTGTTTGAATTATCATGCACAGAAATGTTCACATTAAATGGGAGGCATATTAAATGTTAAAGATGAGGAGATTTGACTGACAGATGGCAGTGACTGATTACATCAGTTTCACACAGTAGGAAGACGAACACTGGGGCTTATAAACCTTTAAGGTTTACAACGCGAGGGATAGTCAGCTTCCCTACATTTGGGTGGCCGAATAATTTTATTTGCTCACCCCAATGCAGTTGAACTAATTAGACTCTTGGAAAAGATACCTATCAAAAAGGAGAGCGAGGCACTTCATTTTTAATGTCATGGCTGTGACATCACCACTGAGGACTGCTGGGTTTTAATTAATGCATTTCATGCATGGAGATATATGCGAAAAAAACATTTTTTCATCTAAGTGGGGAGCCAATGTTTTCTCAAATGTGTCCAGTTATGCAGATGTTTTGCACATAAATATTGTAAGAACAATTCTCAAACTGATAAGCCTACATGTAACTAACATGTTATGATTCTTTTGTCCACTAGTCATTATCGGGGACCTTCTGCTAATGGTTGAAGTTGGTTGTGACAGGCTGATACATGTTTCTTTGGAGATTATATGAATTCACAAATAGGAATTCAATGGGCGAACGGCGGTACAAATAATACTTCCCTTCAAATTTAGGGAGGAGTAACATGAAAATGTAACATTTTCACAAATCAGAAAGACTGTCCTTAGCTGTGTTTCACCCCCCAATTGTTTTTGCACTTTAATATAGCGCAAACATGGCCTATATGCTCCGGAGTGCTTTACACAAGCATACAAATTCATTACATAAGGTCAGATTTGTTTATTTTGGGGGCGTTAATAAGGAACACTGAGACCACGAATCAGAAACAGAAACATCAACTAGTACCTCTGCTTTACTAGTTAGAATCCAAAGATTTTTTTATAATTAGTATGGGAGCGTGAGAGTTTCTATGCCAAAGTACATGTTGGGGTTCCTGCTAGCTCCATCTAGTCTTCTATGACTGAATGGAACAATTTTCAATATTTTGCCTAGGTTGAAAAGACTGATATTTTGTGGATTAAGGACACTGTTTTGAAAATGTAATTACTTAGAAGTTTACATTTTCTCCAAGACATCTTTTAGAAGATTACGTTTTTAATCTGATTACCTAACACAAACAGCTAAACATCATAATTCGTACAAAGTGAAAATAACGAAATAACCTGCTCAGATCACTTCTTAAAATGGTAGTATCTTCCTGACATGTCGGGAACATGGCGGCTAGCTAAAGGAGCGGGCTGGGAGCTCTCCTCGGGTGCCAGCAGTGCGAAAAATCAAGTGTTTAATGTAGCGCACCCCAACCTGTAGAAGTGGTGGACTTTGTCAGGACCTCAGCAGGAGCACTGGGGCAATCGTGAATGCTCAACAGGGACGTTGGGGGCGGACACACAGAATCCCTCTGCGAAGCCCAGTGGAGGCGCTGCCATGTGGAGTGAGGCGGCGTTAGCTCCCCCTAGGGATAGGCGGGCCTCTGCACAAATTCCCCTCCGGGGATAGTCAGGCTGAGCCAGCACAGACTGCAGAGACTGGCAGCTGAGTGTGCATGTGGATGCAGTCGGGGAGGCGAGTCCGGCATTAGCTGCTACGAGGATCACCAATTACTACATATCCTCAACATTGGGGCCCGAGACACGAAACAATGTCGAGGGAGCATGGAAATCATCTCCATCTGCACCAATACTTTCAGCAAAGCTGAAAAAGCCCAGAGCAAAAGGTTAATGCATTCTGGAGCAGTGAGTGGCAGGCTGGGAGGGATGAGAGGGAGACCCTCACTACGGAATAGCAAGCTAATCTCAGAGTCCCCAGCTGTTAGGGAAGGTGGCATAAGGCAACAGGGCACATATGATGTTTTCACTCAGACTGCCTTTTCGGTATCTGCAGTAGCTGTTGTACCTGTAACTGCAAGTATTCTGGATAGAGATCTGGGAAACTCTGGTATACACACCTTAGAGCCCCCTCCAGTGCTTAATTTGTGCTTGTTGTTTCCGGTGCTGAGCACCGGCACTTATTTTTGAGGGCCGGGGCTTATTCTTCTGTTTCAAGCATTC
The DNA here is from genome assembly GCF_031143425.1 of Pleurodeles waltl. Classification (NCBI taxonomy): domain Eukaryota; kingdom Metazoa; phylum Chordata; class Amphibia; order Caudata; family Salamandridae; genus Pleurodeles; species Pleurodeles waltl. The sequence goes on from NC_090445.1 coordinate 1,419,176,150, forward strand.
GCTGCGAGCAAAAGACACATACGTGAAAGGCGGATGAAGGGAAAAATGAAAAAGCGTCACAGAGGGAGAAAGATTCTGAAAGAGAGAGATGAAGGGGCAGGGACTGGCTTTATATGGATTGAAGAGGCCCGAGATGGCTTCAGGATTACACCGCCTCAGTATACGGTGTTCACACATTTAATTGCAGCAGCCATGTGTTTAAGAGGTGGGCTTTGGGCACCTGCTCCTTTTTATCTCAAAATTAAGCACTGGGGCCCCATTTGTTCAGCAGTACTACCCCTCTTGACAGCAGAATCGGGGCAAAGAGAGCAACCTGGGGTGTGGTTAAAAAGTTAAACAGCTTTTAAAATTCCTTTCAAAATTATATCATTATCATTGTGACAGATATCTTGTATTGTTATTATGAGACCCATATGTATTTTGATTTTAATAAAGCTGATTTACCTTAAAATAAAAAAAATAAAAAATCACACAGAGTAAAAAGGTTTCTCCCTCCTTGAGGTCTTTTTTTTTCAGATTAAATCCACAAAGGAAACAGTCAAGTCAGCCCCCCCTTTACAAAGATTTTCACACATTGCAGTAAGTTGATAGAAAGAGGTCCTGACTTTGGTCAGGACAGTGAATTTCAAGTAAATTGCAGGCGCACAGTGAAAAGGAAAGTACACCTCACTCGATGGGACAGGCAGGGGTGGAGACGCTCTCAGCAACCATAATGGTAGAAATCAAAACTAAGTTTGCAATCTCAGAGAAGAATCAGGCAAGCACACAAAGCACATGTGAGACATTGGAAGGGAAAATGGATATGCTAATGTTAAGGGTGAATTCATTGGAGGCCCCGGTGGAAGAGCTGAAGGGAGTAGTCAAGGTCAGTAGTAGGGAGATTCAGGTACTGAGAGCAGGCGAAAAGGAACTGCCAGAAAAGTTAGAAGCACTAGAGAACAATGCGAGATGCAATAATGTGAGCATGATGAATGTCCCTGGAGGGGATGATCTAAAAGGGTTTGTGGTTAACCTAATTAAACATTTAATTCCATCAGTAGACTCCACTGAATTGGCTGCAGATATACACAGAGTACACCGTGACCCCTCCGAGAGAAATAAGAAAATACTAAAAATGCAAGGAAAGTACTGACCAATTTCAAGTCCTACACTATGAAACAACAGATCCTCTCTGCAGCTATGAAAGGAGGCAGCCTTAAGACAGACGACTGATCCTCTCATATTAGATCTGAAATTTCAAAGGCTACACTAGATCAGCAATGGGAGTTGGGGAAGCAAATACAAGAACTAAGGGAGCTGGAGCTACTGCCCAGTTAAAGTATCCTGCAACTCTCAAAGTTATGTGGAACAACAGCATGCACAACTTGAGAGATTCAGGAAAGGTGGAGAGATTAATTAAATAGATTAAGGCGTAAAAGAAGTGATGAAGGCACTTAAGAAGGGACTCAAATGTGTAAAGTAAAAGACCAAATAATATGATAGGGATGGTTCTCCAGGGTGTGTTGGGCAAATTGGGTGGGGGGCCTATCACAGGTGAATTGTGTGAGATGGTGGAGGCAGAGGGTAGGGAGTATTAGGTGAAAAAATAATAGTCCTTGTATGCAACAAGTTTTGACCAAGATACAGGTGTGCCCGGTGGTGGTGGTTCAAAAAGGAAGCTTTCTTGGATACTGGAGTAATAAGGAAACCCAGAAAAATGACAGGCACTATAGGGGCTATTCTTTGAGAATGCTGTCCAGGAATGTAAATAGGCTTAAGGTAAAACATAGGAGGAGGAAGATTCTAGAATTTATTTACAACAATTAGACGCCAGGGTAGTAATAGTTCAGAAGACGCATTTATTGAAGGGGTGCAAGGTAATGATGAGGGGCAGAAATGGATCAAGAAAATTGTATGTACTGACCAGTCATGTTGCAAGAAGGGAGTGGCTATTTTGATTAAGGCTTCCACTCACACTACCCTTGAAGATTATAAGGCGGATCCTGCTGGGAGATGGGCTATAGCCAAAATAAAGGTATGCAGCATGTGGCATACAGAAGCAGGGTTTTAAGCCCTGAATGCTGATGATCCAGGTCTTCTTCAGCCCCTATACTGTCAATTGTTGGAGGTAGCAGAACCAGTAATAGGGGGAGACTTTAATGTGATATTGGATGCCCCCTCCTTGATAAATCCACCATGAGGAAAATGGCAAATTCTCCAAAGATGTCTGCGCTAGTGAGGCAGCTGATGAAGGATCTGGGTTTATGTAATGTGTAGAAGCAAAGGGCTAATCAGGGTGGGCATAATTTAAATACCATCAACAATAAGATCACAGAGGAGACGGAAGAGCTTGAAAATTATTTGGAGGGCATTGTATGTAGAAAAGGGGAGGACAGAAAGCTAGCCCACCATGAGTATGGCAAGGGGTGTGGAAAGTTATTAGCTTGGAAAACAAAAGTGGAAAATGTTAGGCGTGTTATCAGTGGGAATGAAGACTGATAAAGAGGGAAGCGGTGCACAGATGAGACAGACATAGAACAGGCCTTCTTCACTCTTTCAGGAGTTGTGCATGGATGATTTGGTGGTGTGAGAAAACCAAATAGAGAATTGGTTTAGGAAGGTCCCTCTCCCAAAGCTCTGACTGAATTTAAGAAGGGCTGAAATCAGGAGATAAGTCGGGAGGAGGTGAAGGCAGCTATGAAGGAACTAAAAAAAGGGGAGTGTGTCAGGCCCTAATGGCCTTCCAAATGAGCTGGATATAGCTATGATGGATGAGTTAAGCCCTGTTTTGTGTAGATTGCTAGTAGATATCTTTTCAAGAGGAAACACTTTACCACAATCACGGGAGGAAGCCTAATATGGACCAGAGATTCTGTGAATCCCATAGACCAATTTCACTGCTGAATTGTGATTCTAAGATCTATACACGCATTTTAGCAAGTAGGCTGGGTAAGGGGATCAGAGACTTAGTTCATGAGGACCAAAGGGGCTTTATTAGAAAACGGCAGCCACATGAGATTACCCATGGTCTGGTGGGAGCAGTTGACATGGCACTAAAAGGGAAAATGTGATTAGCAATCTTAACGTTTGATGCCTCCAAAGCTTTTGATGGAGTAAGTTGGCCATTACTCATTAAAGTAATTAAACATAAGGATCTGGGGGAGGAATTGTCAAGGAGCTATTTAGTCAATTTACAGTGAGCCAACGGCGAGAGTCTCTCCATTAACAGGGGACTGACTAGGCATGTTTCAATTAAGAAGGGGACCCACCAAGGGTGCCCCCTATTGTAGCTGAAGATTCTGAATGCTACTTGCAGGCTCTGGGTGCAGGTCCTAGGGATACCTTACTTTTGTGAATTGCCCCTATATGGGATCCACCTAGAACCCCAGAATATTTGCGGAATAGCCTAGCAAGGCCATTGAAAGAAGCAGAACTAATTAAGAATGATCATTCAGGAGGAAGACTTGTTATCTTGGGAAAATGTGTTTTGGATCACCCGAGGCAGACAGTCTACATTCAAGTACTAACAATTGTCCAGCTGGCTACGAGAGTTGCGTCAAGAGGGTTGGTGTGAATGAGTGGGAGGACAACTACAAGTGAGTACCCCTATAAAGAAAGAGGTAGCAAGATGGTATTGGATAATAGTACAATCTACGGATGGAGTCTTTACCTTGCTGAAGCGGGACCTGCAAACGTTGGAGTTAACATACTTTTGGCAAGTAAGTAAGTACTAAGTCTGCTTAGTAAGAATCAGTGAAAACTGCATCCTTCAAGAAAAAAACATCTGTTTACATTACATAGAGCCTACTGGACCCCAAAGAAGCTACCAAGATTGGGAAGCCAAGTAATGAAGTCCTGCCTCAAGTGTGGTGCCAAGAGAGCTGATGACGGACATATGTTTATGGAGTGTCCCGCTATTCACCTCTTTGGTGAGAAGTGGGTAAGGCTCTATCTGAGTTGTTGGGTAGATAAGTAGAGGTAACCCTGGCACTAGTGATTTTTAGCATCTTAAAAGGTAGAGAGGCCATCATTAAGTTACCCACTAGACAAAGTTTACTTATATTTGTGCTTGTTTTGCTGACATAATTTGGAGAAAGCATAAAACACTTAGTTAGTGTAAAGCCCATAAAATGGAATGAGGAAGTTTCTGAGAGACAAGCAAGAAGAATAATACTGTAAGTCAATTTAAGATCATGAACAGTAAAGTGAAAGAAAGAGGGAGGAGAGAGGATTAGAAACGGCTCAGAATAAAAGCCAACACTGAGCAGTCAGCAAGAATATGGACAGCATTATAATGCAAAATGAGACACAAGAGAGACAAGGGTGAGCCTGGAAGATGATGAAGTGGTATTCTGAGTTCATTGAGAAGGTAATTGTTTAGTATAACTGGACAGGAGTGGATGGGTCAAGGCAAAAAGTAGAAATATAAAGAGAAGAATAGAGGACGAGGAATCCTATGCTAGAAGGTCAGAGAACGGGAAAAGAAAAAAAGAATGAGAACTGAGTGAAGAAACAAAAAGTGTTGTATTGCAAAGTAAATTAACCTTTCAGATGAACATGAAGGAGATGTGTTTCAATTTTGTTCTGGGATAAAAACAGATTTGGTGAACCGGATGTCTTCTGGCAGCAAATTCCAAAGGGACAGGGCAGCACCAGAGACTGACTGGTTGGCAGTCTAGTGATGTAACAATATTTTTAATTCTAGCTGAAAAGTGTCTTTGCTCTTCAGTCTTTTTTACTTTTAGGCATTTCAGACGGAGTACTTTGAAGATAGTGTAGGTGGTTTTAAATTAGACATAGTCTTACAAACTGAGCCAGAGCAGGTCTGTTAGGACAGGAGTGAAACTGTTATATTTTTGTGCCCATGACTAGCCTGGTTGATGAATGAAGAACCACTACTAGGGGATTAAGGTTGGATTCAGGCACTTCCATCAGAGTTGAGTTCCCATAATCATGTTACAAGCAACAAGTGCATAAACTCTGAAAGCTAGAGCTTTCAGAGAAGCTTTAACTTTTTTTTTTAAGGAGTACAGTGTTGCTCTGGCTCATATACTGTCCAAGCAGTAAGGGAAGACATGTTAGGGTGGTTATCAACAGAGAGTCCAAAATATTGTATCGCCTATTCTGGCATCCATTTTTGCAGGCAGGTTTTTAAAGTTCTGATGTCTTGGAACTAGTTTTTTTTTTTTGTTATATCCGAGTAACATAGGCATATTGATAGATTGTAATGCCACCCTCTCTGAAAACAACAAGAGCAGCTGCATTTAAATGTTGAAAAGAGTTGTGGCTAAAAATGGCCTTTTAGGGACAACACAAAATACTTGAGTTATACTGGAGGTTGAGTTGCCTAATCTAACTATGAGAGTTTGGTTTTAGGGTTTTGAGAACCATTGAAGAACTTTATTTTTGCTAATCAATGATCATGCACTAGTGGAAAGAGGAGATGAGAGTTTTGTTGTCAATAGTATCAAATGGCCTCAACAGATTAAGCAATATGAGATGGCAGACAATACCTTTATGAATGACGGAGTATTATCAGTTTCCATGCTGTGTTCCTTGCTCAATCCTGATTTCTAAAGGGTGATTGATACATTTTTGATTTTCAAGGAAGGCTTTCTGTTGGTTGGAAACACGTTGCTCAATCACTTTCACCAATCACTTGCAATTTGGTGACTGGTGTGAGGCTGAAAGTACATTAGGATCTGCTGGAGAATTCTTTAAGATAGGAGTAATTTCACAGGTTTTAAGGTATTTAGAAAGATGCCATTTAAAAACAATATACTGATCGGAGAACACTTATTTGTTTACAGGTGTTTTTGACTGATTTAGCTGGGATATTTATATCAAAATACTGCATTTCTCCTAAATGTTTTACCTTAGGAATTGGTTCAAAATCTTTCCATGTGTATTTGTTTGGAGTCAGGGTCATTTGGTTGTTTGACAAATTCTGATTCAGTTGATTATCTAGTGAAATACTGTACTGCATAGGGATAGCACTCTGAGGCAAGATATTTTGGAGATAAAGTGATTTATAACATCAATGCGTTAGGAGATGGAAGAATGGAGACTTGTATCATCTAGAGTTTAGTATTCTGTTTGAAAAAATTGAACAATTCCTTGGGTCTTTTGAGAGAATTGTTGCCATTTGTTCATCAGATACTGACATTTTGTTTATCTAACATATACTGTAACCTAGCTGCTTTTAGTTCAAACAAAGATGTAGGTTATTTTTTTCTCCAACCCTCTTTAAAATTTCTAGAGCGCTCTTTTATACAAATGTATATTCATGAACCATGGATTACATATTTTCAAAATTACTTTCTTATTTTTTGAGGAGCACTATTGTGACATAGCTGGAAAAGGGTGGTTTACATGTTTAGATAGGACTGTAACAGTGCAAGTATTCTTCATATCCATTACAAATCAAAGATCTGAAACAGGGTGAGAACATCTTTTAGACATGAAGTAGGACGAAGTTTGTGGAGATTTTTGGGCATAGACAACTAGATATTAATAAGCACTATGTGATGGTCAGACCAATACACCCCGATTCGTTTGTAGCATATTTTGATGTAATCAGCAATAATAACATTAAGGATCTTTCCTCTCTTATGAATAGGAATTAGCAAAAAAAATTCAGATTAAGGATGTTGAATAACTTCAGTAACTCCATGAGACAAGACTCATTAGGACTAGCCTAGTGTATGTTGAAGTCAGGCCTGTCAAATGCTGGTGTGAGAGCTGTCACCAAAATATATTGCGGGTACTTGGGTTATTGCTTCGGTTTTTATCAGGTGCCCTGAGCACCTGTTTATAATTATTTTGAAAACAGACAAAAAAGATGAAACATGGCGTCTGGTCCAATCAAGAAGTCAGGCCAAGTAAGATGCTTCCTAATTAATAACTGCAGGCTTTCTTTCCATTAAAAGAAAAAGTCATAAATACTTTTCCTGAAGTACTGCTGTCCACCAGAAAAAGGGTGGCTGGCTGCCCATTGGGACAGTCCTTGTTGAAGTCACCTACATCCAGTTTCTCCCTGATAGTCTCTTGTACCATAAGTTATGGTGTGACCAATGTTAGGAAATGTTTGGGTGCTCTAGGCAGATGGTAAATAATGTGAAGATACAAGATTTTTTGGGGGGCTAGTGACCCATGCTACTTTCAAAATGCTGAAAGAGGTAGGAGAAGATCTTGATTGTTTTTTTGCAGGTGCGAGTCAATCAGTGAATAAAGCAACTCCCCAACCATGCAACATAGCATTTCTCTATGTCAACTCTAGCAATCGAATAGTTGACAGGAACTATTGGGTCAATAAGAAGTTGGGAGCAGCTATTAGCCAGGAGTTAGTAACAGGAGAGAGATCAACAGTCAAGTTGTTTATGGTGTTTGCCGGAAGATCTGTTTTTGAAAAGGGACAATAGAAAGCATCTTTCTTGATTTGTGTGTGATAAAGCAAATTGACACCATTGGAGGCTCTGCAGTCTGCATTTCTGTTGTGTAAATGGCTAAGGAGAGTCTGCACAAGAGCATAGGTAAGATCAATAAAGATGATTGATATATATATACACATATATATATATATATACACACGCACACACACACAGACATTTGCATATTTTATCTTACATAGATGGTGGTCGGTACTACCCTGGTTTCTAAAATCTATCTGGACACTGATATGCCATTTGTCAGGCAAGTCCAACAAACAGTAGTATCCAGAGAAATGAGAGCTAAGACCTAATTTAGGATAATCTGTTCATGCATTTGAATCTTTTAAGCATATGATTAGCTTCCTACTAATTACAAATGTATTATGCCAAACAGAAGTGCTATAATGAAAGTCATTGGAACCCCAAAATGGCAGTTTTCTTGTAATTCACTAGAACATTTGGAGTAAATATTACCGGGTTTACTAAATAATAACACACACATATAGTTATTTGAAATAACAAAATATATGTTGAGGAAAAGTCAGCGGTATGTTACATTAGTTGACAAACAGAAGTAAAAAACACAAAATTTAAACAATTTATGTTAAACCTATTCAGTAAATAGTATTTTTATTTCTAATCAGAAGTGGTATGCTTTCACTTTAAAAGTGTGTTTGTTTAAATACATTCCTTGCTTGCAGGTGTAAGGGTTAAACGTGCAAACAAACAGAACTCAAGCATAGAAAGTTTCGATTTCTTTTAATTTAAAAAAGAGGTACAAGCTGATGAGAATAAAAGTTAGGGTACTAAAATCATGCAACTAATTGATTAATGGTTAGCTGAACCATAAACATTTCAATTATTAAAGAAAGGCCATAAGGATGTGAACTATAGCTAGACTAGTCTTACAACCCTGCAAGAAATATTCACATTATATCAACTAAAACATTTTTGTTTAAGAGAATGTATGATTCTCCTGAAAAAAAACTTTACTAATTCCCTCAAAAACTGTTAGTTATTTAACAGAATTTTAGGATTACAGTCCAAAAACTGAAGCTCTCAAATTTGCCAGTTAACGTTATATGAGGAGCCACCTAGTTGCCCATGAACTTACACATGACCTCATCAATGACACTGCATAGTATGTCACTTCAGTGCCTCATAGAGGGCACACACAGGGTTGCCTGCAGCAAGCAGTATAAGTGATGAACAAAGTGTTTTTTCTCTTGCCCAGTGCCTGTAACATGTATAGCAGAGGTCTTCAAACTGGGGGGGGGGGGGGGGCCCTAGGGGGGCCTCAAGTGATCCCATGGGGGGCGCCAAACTCTGGCCAAAAGAAGTTTTATTCAGATAACATGCCTTTGTTTTAAGCAAAAGCATGTTATTGCAGTTTTAAAAGGGTAACAGTACTTAACTGCAATGTTTAAACAGGTTTAGATATATTTAAACATTGGCATCTTTCTAAAATAATTGTGAAATATTCTGAGGGGGGCCCAATGATTTTTATTTTTCAACTGGGGGGGCTCGGCATTAAAATGTTTGAAGACCACTGATGTAGAGGTATAAGGCGTATACATGGCATGGTTTGCAGGCCAGCCCTGGATGTAGAATACTATTAGCACATGACGGGCAGCCGAGGCATTGCTGTGCTGGCTATGTTGACATCTATTACGCATAAGGACATAGGGCCTGATTTAGAGCTTGGCAGACAGGTTACTCAGTCACCAACGTGATGGATATTCCATACGCCTTAATACAAGTGCTACTGAATATAATGCAATTAGGAGGATGAAGTATTTGACATGTTTGTGATGGAGTACGCATCCGTGAAACTCTAAATCAGCCCAGTATGCCATCCCTTGTAGGTTACTTCAAGAGTGCTTGGCCCTTGGCCATTTCCTGTGCACAGTGCATGTAACTCCACACATTACTCCTGCACATCGGCATAAAGGAACACTACATATACAATAAGATACTGCTTACCTGCAGCCATGCCTTGTATATTGCATGGACAAGGCAAGAGATTTTTTTTTTATAAGCCAAACATATAGCAGCAAAATATACTCCTATATCATGTGTCTTCAATACGCCATCATTGATGTCTTGTGTGAAGTCAAGCCAATGCAGTGTGCTGCAGGTTCATAGCTGATTATCATTGTTAAGGTTGAGTGCCTCTCAGGCAATAAACTGCAACCAGGTTGCAATCTTATAGGGGAAACATACATTGCTTTATAAAAGAGTTTTTAAATAACTTGCTTAGGTTAATTACATTATGAATCATTCAGGGATTTCCCTACGTCCGGGCACAGAGTTTTGCTACTGGCCACTGACAAATTATTTTACATCGCAGATATAGGCACCACCGCCTATACTGTGTATACAGAACACAGTATGTGAAACTAATAGCAACGAGTTTACCAGGTAAAACACCTGTAGCGCTAAGGATATATTGGCTGAGAAAAATGAAAGGGAATATATTTATATATTCCACCTTTTTTCTAAACTGCTAGGCTGCTGTAATTCTATTTCATGTCGCTCCAGGGCGACATGAACTATATATACATCTAAAGGCATCAATTATTGTCTTTGGGATCAACAGGCCCCTTCCCTCCACCCAAGTAAAACGCCCGATACATTTCCATAATTAATGTTCAAACTCTTGCAAAACTTGAAAAAAGTAAAAAAACATTCAAGTCCCATATATATGTGCTGTCTTCAGTAACAGAGGTTTCACTTTGTCTATTTATACTTGTTGCATTTGACAATAAATTAGATTATTTTTTTCAAAGAACGAGGATTGACATTAATTAGGTAAGAAATAAGTCTGTCTTCACAACACAAGATGACAACTAACTTAAACAGAATTAATTGAATCGTTTTGTTACATCATACAACACTATGTGCTGGACAGTACTTTAGCGGTACATTACAATGCACTGCGTCTTGGTTTCAGCTGTACACTCATATTCAGTGAGCCTAGGCATACCCTACACACTATCGAGCAGTGAGTAGGCTTGTGATATACACTGCCACATACTGGATATTTTTTGTGCATGACCATGCTGTGAGAGGGATGTGTGTTAAACACCGTCATGAACAGGGTCTAGGAATTTAGTGAAGAGGGCCATGCAGTGGATCAGGGCATGTACTGCACAGTGACCTGCAGTGGATTTAGAAAAGAGTACAGCATGTGCGGTGGGTCGTCTGGGTTTGCACTGTTCAGTCACGCATAAAACCTTGCAGTGTGCTGAACATGGTTACGCAGAGAGACCTGCCAATTGGTTACAGCTCCATAGAGTGACTGCACTGTGCAAAGCAAAGTCTTGGTGTGCGCTATACACTGCCATTCTGCGAAGACAGGTGTGTGCTTCACACCGGCAGGTGTGATTTACGCTTTTAATGTGTACTGCATGCAGTGGGCCTGGGTACACGCTGTATACCATCATCAAATGGATTTGAGCATGCGCTGAACACTGCTGTGCACAGCATCCAGGCAGCTCCCGTAAATTGCCATGCAATGGATCTTTACTGTAAACTGCCCTACAGTGGGTCCAGGTACATACGGGTAGAGTGTCATGGGTATTTGCTGTACACTGAAGTTAGAATCGGCGCCAGTGCTGTACACTGCGAGCGGCTGGTTTTTAGTATTTGCTGTACAATAGCTTGAAGTTGCTATAGTAACATGCCACAAGTTGTTATGCAGTGCATCCTGCTATGCGCTCCTTTGTGACTCAACACAGGGTCAATGGAGGTGTTTGGGCAAAGTGTGGGCTGCGTTATAGCATCCTGATGTAGAAGTGACGCAGAAGGTGTGGCTGATGGCATGCAGAGATGCACTGTCAGAGCTTACAGAGGAATCTTGCAGCCTGGGCCTCAGCAAGATGGGTCACTGTAATGGTGTCTGCCAAGAGGAGGATAAAAGATAAATAACATGAACAGTCATAGCCTACCAATCAGACCAACAGTCTGCGATCGCCCGCCACGATGAAACCTACACGCTTCCCCACCCACGTAGTGTACTCCTTTACCCTCGGTTCGTACCACCTAAGGAAGAATATTCTATTGTATAAACTCTGAGCCTATGTTAAACTGAGCAAACTTTAAATGTATAAAATAATCCCTTCTAAAATACAAAAGAAAATAGTATTTTGCCCATTCAAAGGTGACCGCAAGAAAAAGAGGAAAATACATTTCTGGCGCACACCCCAAAACTTGCTGCACAAATTCAATCGTATTCAACAATGGTCATAAAACGTAAAGAAGCAATAAAAAGACATTATGCAGATCACAACACCTGTGTGACCGATTAAAGTGACTCACATATGGATACAAATTCATTGGGAGTATTTAAGAGATTAAAATAATTTTTGCAGGCATATATATTTTGGATAATCTGATTTATGGCCACAATAGGAAGCGTCCATGTTGACTATCGAACTGTTGTCGACAGAGGATTGTACTACCAATGAGTTTATCAAGATATGATACAGAGTAACATTACAGTAGCTTTCTAGTCTGTATGATTAATAGTGAAAAAGGTCCCACACTACCGTCTTACATTGCAGAGGGAATGCGTTCGATGTCGGGGAGAGTTGATATCGCTTGGTGTCGATGATCTGTCGCCATCAGCTGCCGACGCATCGGATATTATAGATGGCTGTCGCGAATGGCATGGACTCACTTTAACAGCTGAAACAGAAAACCCACAGAAATACAGGATATATAAAAAAATCTCTTCCAAGTGTTTGTTTGTTACAGTCTGGTGAAATAGTAACACTTGAACTGAAAGAAGAAGAAAAGAATGATGTGTCACGTGTACGAGCATGTTTGCCATCACAAATGGCCTGATTCGCAAAATTGAGCTGTTTGCAACAACAAAAATGCTTTTACTGATGTACAAACATCCAAATTAAAATTCCCAGAATCATAGTTTGGGTAGAGAAATCACTATTTGGTGTACCTTCCAAATGACGATTTCTAGTGTTATGTATCAATGTTTAGCAACAGAAATGAGCTCTGAAAACCTTGATATTTTACCACCAACTCAAAGTTTGTGGTAATGCATTCACGAATGGGAAGGGGGCAGTGGCGTAGCGTGGGGGGTACTGGGGGGGCCGGCCGCACCGGGCGCAACATCTTGGAAGAGACTAAATCCACGGGTTAGGGGGCGCAAATTACTTGTCTTGCCCCGGGTTAGGGGGCGCAAATTACTTGCCTTGCCCCGGGTGCTGACAACCCAGCTACGCCACTGGAAGGGGGTGACCATGGGACCCCAGTCACCTTTGTGAATATTGGAAAAATATCTTTTAAGAGCTAGCAGTGGTCCAACAGACCACTGCCTGCTCTTAAAAGTTTACAATAGAAAGGATTTTTTTTTCTTTAAACGCATGCCGTTTTCTTTTAAGGAAATTGGGTTGCATTTAAAAAAAAAAAACCTTTAGCCAAAAGCAATCGCAGACATGGTGGTCTGCTGACCTCAGCAGGCCAACATCCCTTTGATGGCAGGTATTCCTAATCTGTCGCAAACTGCGACCTACCTCATTAATATTCACTATGAATTGCTAGTATGAAGCAAAAAGTTTCATACTTAAGTGATATTGATTTCCAAACAGCGATTTGGATAAAATCTCTATTTGGAAAGCTCTATAACTAATCTTTGTACATCTGGCCCTAAATGTGCACTATCAAGGCTTAAAAATATGCGAAAGGCATGTAAAAGAATAATTTGATATTGTACTTTGGCAAATTAGAAAGAATTTCCTTCTCTGCAATTTATTTTTTAAATGTTAATTGCTACATCAGTATTAACAGTGCACTAAAATATTCAGTTTCATTACAACTTTGATTTTCAAATATACGTGTGCCAATTATGAAGCTTTTTTGTACTTGCCTTATAACTCTCAATCATAGCTTACTCTCCTCCTAGCACACTCGTTACAAGTAATTTGGAGGAAGGATGCTTCATGTTCAAAGCTCATCTCTGTGTAACTCTCGACCACAAAGTCTAAGAATGGAATCTGACTTTCTGAAATTCAGGAGGTTCTTAAATTCCATCTCTTCAAAAATATGTACAGGAAGCCCAGTGCTTAATTTGTTTTAAAAAAAAAAGCCATAAGTGCCAGGGCTCAGGATGCTCCATTCCTCATGAGGCCACTGCAGCTTGCACCACCTCCTAACAAATGTGACAATTTGAACTACACCAAATGTGACTGAGAGGTATATGAATGGCCTGGGCACTCAGGTACTATTATTTTTAATGGCATATCAGATTGTTAAGAAATCTACTCTTGTGTTTTTTTTAATAGATTGATAGCACCACCATGTGGTGGGATGTCAAAAATATGTGCTGTTGTTAAGAACCTAGTACTGACGCTTACCAGTGTCAAACATCGGCACAAATTAAGCACTGGGTGAGCCATCCTGGTGTTGGCCTAAAACGACCCCTGTGATGGGGCTTTCAGTAAGATGCCTAAAACCAGCTACTGCTCTTTTCACCTGATTACTTCAGACCATTTAACCTCTTTTCCAAAGTTTTATCCCCTTTACATTATCACTCAAGACGGTAGGAGTCTATCATATCATTCTGACTTTTGGCAATTATTATCCAGAGATCAATCCATTTCTCATCGTCTACTAATCTAATCCAAAGTGTTGCGAGGTCACTGCAAGGTGCCGCTCTTCATAAAAGCCCCAAATAAAAATTATTTATGCAGAGGTTAAAATTCCTATTAGCATTTTAAACAAAACCTTATGTGCTTCGTTTAGGAGGCAGCTGACTCACCAAGAGAAGACAATATTTCTAATATACAGCCAATTCTTTCTCCTCACAAAGACAACAGACGTGTTCCTTAAAAGAGCCCTATAATTTCGAAATAGATGAGTTAAAACCTAATACATACAATAACAATGGACAACCAGATGCTCTTGTAGGTTTACATTATAAATACCCCACTACATTGTCAATAGTCTTCTGAACAACAGGGTTTGTCTCTTTTTCCGTTCCTCACCCCAATATTTTGAATCCCTAAATACGTTTCCTGAGCCATCGCTATACTTTTACCCTTTGGGCAGCCATCAGCTCAACGCAAATAAACTGGCGGACTGACTGAAAGAGCTGGCACCAACATTGCGTAGGCAGTTTAGTCAACCAGGCCACAGAGCAACAACATGGAAACATAGACTTCCTGGCGAACGAGACTGACACACAGGGAAATGGCAATCTATAGTGCAGCAGTTGTATTAGCACCAGGTTCCAGGAGTGGTAAGGGTCACTTGCATCCCAATAATGTATGCATTTTACCACCCATTTGGTGACGTGGGCTGAGGGGCATTTGCTTGCATTAGGGCTCATGGCATCCTTTCTATGTGAAAAATGGCACAAAGTTAGAGCCCAGCTACAGCACTGCAAGATGCCTTTGTTCAACAGTGCACAGAATAATGCACACAATAGTGTATAACAAAGGATACTCCAAGTCACAGATCAGTACTGTGCCACATAAAGCTTGAAGGCACAGGCAAACTATTTATACAAAGCTATGAGGTCATATGTGATTAAACTGTTCTTGATGGGGTCCATCATTTTGTATAATACAAAACTGGAAATCACATTTCTCTTTGGTAAAGTGGTAAACAAATACCTTGTAGTTCGAGAAAAACCTCAAAGTATTGGTTTATTTCGAAAGGTGCAACTTCCAGCAAGCTAATCCGAATCCGAGCTGTATTCTTTTTAGCGTAGGTATGTCTTCTGAGGAGCAGGCCGGTCTCCTGAGGGTTGAATGTCACTGAATAGACAAGCACTTTATCGAGTTACAATTACATACAACCACTGCACTGAACTACCACTACACCGATCAAGTACTGAATATTTTAACTGCTGCATTCAAAACAGGTCATTGAATATTCATCTGCATAAATCCCATCGACATAACTTACCCTGCCCCTTGCTTCTTACCCTAACCATGACCATAACTGTAGAACCAACCCTGATCCTACCCTGAACCTTAAACCATGTTTTACCTCCCAACGCAAACCTCAAACCAGTATTTTCAGTGTATTCCTAAACAGAACACTGGACCCACACAGTAAGGCAATCCAGGAACATCACCGTAAACTAAACCATAATTCTCAACCTTATGCTAACTAAGCACTACAACTTAACTTTACAAATCCTTCAAATCTAACCCAAACCCTAAACCAAAGCTTCACCTTAAACCTAAAACCTAAGTTTAACTTTAAACCTAAAGCGAACACTACATAATTCTGATATAATTCATTTATTCTACGTGATATTCTTACGGGTGGTATCGTGGTAGGTTTCAATGTAGGGTCTTCTAAGTAACTCGCATCACTGTAGTGAAAACAAAGTAATGGTGGTACACCCTCCTGTGAGCTTATCTTTCCATCAGCAGGTGATCACAACTCGCAAGTTCAAACAGGTTAACGTCAAGAAATCAAGTAGTAAGTCTTGGATTGAGAGTCAAAGTCAGAATAACAATTTATGCCGTTGTGACAAAAACGGAAGCACCTCACAGTCTGTGTGTTATAAATTATTCACTCAAACCAAGCCGAAGCGCCAGCAACATGCATTTGCACAAAAAAACTCCAAGAAAACAATCAATTTTAATGCCTGTGTCTGCTACTGAATAGGACCTGCCTTTTCAGGTGTCAACAGGCGTTCCTGTACAGTTACCACCATCTTGAGTCTCACACTATGGATATTTGTTTCAAACTGTAGCTCTGGATTAACAATTATGGTTTAATGGCAGGGTTTACATTGTGGGAAACGTGTCTCCTCCTTTCAATATCACGCTTAAGGTGAAGCTCCAGCCACTGATAGTGGAGTTGTCCACGATTATGATCCCTGAACTCTTCAGGCTGCAATTCTGCATTTGTGCTACATGGAGAACTTATTAATACCCAAAAATATTAACAGTTAATAGGGGATCCTGCTTCATTCCAACACTGTCAACCTGTATCACGGGGCCAGAAATTAGATGTCAGAGTTAGGAAGAGAGTGGATGGTTTGCCTTTTCTCATGTGTTGGTGGCAGGATACACTCATTGTGGTTGCATGTTTGAAAGATGCTGTGCATGCCCTACTCTGATCCTCCTCATCCTGCATTTTTTGTCCTAAGCATGCAATGCATTGGTTTTTACTAGTACACTTGGTACAATAACCAACTCTCTTTGGACATTTTGCTTAAATCAGTTCTGACTCGCGAGGCTGTGAATTAGGTGTGCGTTATTCCATTTCACTGGCATGTGACGTGCGTTCTGGGTCACAGTGTAATTTGGACAGTTTCCTGATCCAAAGTGTTGCCTAGCATGCTTAAGGCAGGGATCATTAAAGGTAATTGGGTCCTCTCCAACTGAAGTATTTGTGTCATTTTCCTCGGTTGACAAATGGTTGACCAGCAACTTGTCAACTTCCAGAAACACCCTCCTAAAGGAAGATAACTTGAATTAAGGGACGAAATCTCACACCAACAAGTAACATGGTTAGGTTCCCAAAATGTATATCCAGCCATGGAACAGTGCTGCTTTAGCCCCAAGGTCTCAAGATACAGGGTAGGTAACCTTTGTAACTATCATATCAGACTGTTTACTAGTACTAGACACATGGGCAAACGAGTCAGTGCACTTGGATGGGTATCAGCCTTTGCCGTCAGAGTTGTACCCTCTTTGAAGAGTCATCCTTCTGGTCGTCTTTCACTTCAATGTCTCTAGTCCATCCTGTAGTGTTACATAATTACAAACTGAATCCTTATTTTTGCTTTTTCTGTTTTTTGGTCTTTTTTTAATGCTCCTCGCAATAACATGGATAATTAATCCAAAAAATAACAACCTGTTCCACCTTGATATTTTGGGATGTTTTGATTCTAAGATCAGTTCTAGTATTGGCCCAAAGTTAATTCTACATGAACCAGAGATGTATGAGGGCCTACTTGAGCCACAGGTTGAAAAATGAAGGACTGGTATGAGTGATTCCTAATAAATTTTATAAATTGTTACAATATGATAAGTGCCTCATGATGTTGTCCATCTGACATGCCTGGTTGAACACCTTTTGTGGCTAAGGGTAAACCTTCAATTATTGATCACAATGCAATCTCTATAAGTCTGTGGGACTAGATTTTCTCCTTTGAAATTACCTCCAGTCACAAAAGTGACCAACACCCATACAGTCTTGTCTGTGAAGGGCCCGCTGATGCTATATCCCTAAACACCAGTAACCTGGCCTCAAGGCAAGAGATAGTCACCAACTATAGAAGAAGAATTTGTGGTAATCGTAGACCCCGCTTAACTTTCATACAGAGTGATTTCTGACACCAGGCAAAACTTTCTGATATTTTTTTACACCTCCATATAAGCAATTACAAATTCTTTGGGGCTTTAAATCGTCAACCTATTAAACCTCTCAATTAACCCCGAATTGTATTCTAAAGCCTGCAACAAAATTAAATAAGATCTCTGTCCAACTGTCAAAGTGTTCCCCTATAATCAAGCATGGATTACTGAAAGGAGAACCCACTATAAAGAAATGATTAAGAAAGCAAAATGGGAGCACACATGAAATGTCTGGTGGGAGATAAAGGAGGCCTGTAAAGACTGGGGTGTGAGATCATTCTGGAGACTCCTTGCTGGATGCCCTACCACTAACACATTGCATCATATTTTGGAGGTGGACAGTCCCACTTCACTTTGGGTAGAACATCTCAGAAACCTGAATTTGAAGAGAGGTTAAAGTGTCTTACAAATTTCATTTTGCATGTCAAGGAGTTAAAATCTAGTCAAAGGAACAAGTGTCCATGGCTTGACGTGGCTCTCATTGATATTTAGGAAGAACACACTGGTCTTTAGGGTTCCCCAGCTCCATGATTTTAAATGTATCCTGTGCCTTGTGTGGTTTTACAAAAACACGGGGTCCTTTCTAATTATAACTGTGTTTAAGAAGGGGGCAGGGCATAGCCTTCATGTTATCAGCCCATTTCCCTCCAAGACTCAAATGTTAAAATTTTATGTAGGCTTTGGCTGAATAGGTAACATGCATGGATCAACATTTCTGGTAGTCTTTGAGCTGTATAATTTGGTTTTCACAATGGTATCGCCACTCTTGAATAGTGTCTATACCTGGTCATGTTATCTATTCCTGGCATGTATTGCTATATATCGTATGAATCCGAGTTGGTGGAGCACCTCATACAAAGGGATATTTTGGCCTTGCTGGCACTGGGTGTGGATATTAGCACCCTATTAGCCGCCCAACACAGGAACCTGAGTGCTTCTGTGAAATGTGGACCAGGTGGAGAGTGCCGTCCTCCTTTTGTTTGGAGAGTGGCATCAGGCAGGGCTGCATCTTGACTTCCTTGCTGTTTATACTTTAAGTCAATCATTTGGAATCAGATTTCTTACAGAATATGGGGACCCTCCCGTGATTGGGTGCGGGCGTGTTCTGCTCCTCCTCTATGCAGATGATTGTGACCTTCTGCGTCAGACCCCTGTCTTCAAAGATTAGACTCAACATATGTCTCTTATATGGAATCTCTGTTTTGTGACAAATGTATCTAAATCTAAGGTAATGCAGACTGACGGTTATACATCTAACTTTAAAATAATTTATGATAACAATCATAAGTTAGAGAATGTGGAATTGTTTCTGTATTAACAGCTAAATTTTGATTGCAAAGTAAATCTGTCTTCACACTTGACAGGACTGCTTACTTAGTAACAGCAGAGTAGATGGGGGGATTTATTATCTGGCAAAGAGACAGGGTGCCATGCACATTCCCCCAAGTTTGAAGGTGTACAGTGGCTGCACGGTTGCAATCTACGGAGCAGACATTTTGGGGAATATATCAATACTTTAAAATTACAGATTTCAGAAAAACGTTTAGCAGAGAAGATGCTGGCCTGCCAGCTGTAATGTAGCACATCATGATGAAACTGTGATGTTTTCTCTCTGATAAGATCAAGTGGGTTCCTGTTTTTCTTTGGTAGTCAGAGGGGGTGAATCCAGATGTTTCAGTCACAAGCGAAATGGTAGGGGACAAGGCAAAGCATCTGAATGGCAAATCTAGCCCACAGGTAATCTACATCAAGAACACTGTAATTCCCAGTGGGACATTTTCACACTGTGGATACCCCTTATATAATTCCTCTTAGATATGTTAAGTTGTTTGGGGCACGATTTATGGCATCTGCAACCATAAAGAGAGTGAAATGAGAGCTGCATAAAATATGTGTAAAGTCCTATATACTAAATCGATCTATAGCAAGAAACCATCGATGGTTTCGGTTGGGAATAGGCACTGGTGAGTTTTGTTAACAAAATGTTGTATGGGGTTATTTCGGGATGGCTCAACTTTTCTAGAATCAAGAGATCCTATGAATCCTGTTCCACTGTCTCCCTGTGAACTTGCTCAAGAAATCACTTATGCACATTTTTTTTTTTCAAGACATTCCATTCAGCTCCTGTCATATATTTTTGAATTAGGTTCTAGCTAAAGAGAGGATCCATGAATCTTAACTCTATCTAGTCTGTGTGGTGTTCTCAAGGTTGACTGATGAATTCAGGACATTTCTATTGATTACCCAGTGACTCTCAATGCAACCAAAGTAGATCCAGTCTATGCTGATCCTGAGCTGTTTGCCTAGCTCCTCATTTGCTCTCTAATCCTCCCCAATTGAGGAAGGCTCTTAGATTTTTCTGTTTGTTTTTGGATCTTGGATGCAATTGAATAACCTGGCTCAAACTTTTTCTCTTATTCCAAAGACTACTACTGGGTTGGCTTTTGTTTGAATCCCCATCCTGGATTTCACGTATCTTCAGGACCATTCTGTAAATGAAGCCAAGTCTCACAATGCTTACTATCTGGTACACTTGCCCATACACACACTTGCCTACCATCAGATACTTTTCACCATGCACACATGTACCTACTATCATCTACATTAAACCAGGCATATGCTTACCTAGCAGAAAGCTATCCAAAGTTAACTTTCTGAACCGCAGTTCATGTTCTCATACTGGCATCTGGATGGAGGCAATGTTCCAAGACCTTTCAGATGCAACATCCCCCTTCTTTATTTAAGGGTTTACAACATGCCACAGCATGTCTCAAACATGGCCTGAGGAAAGAGGACCCCAAAATCCACATCCTGGTGGAACTCCACCAGCTACCCTTCGGGCCATCACTAACTTTAAAATCATCTGCATCATTTACAAAGCTATCACTCTTCACTACCTGCCTGGCAAGCTTACTATCTCAGATTGCTCTTGGCATACCTTTAATGAAAAGATCAGACTGGAGATAAAGTATAACGAAGAAAAAACAAATGGATAGGTCCTCCTGATCTAGGCATCAAGGATCTGCAGCAACATCCCTGTATCCATGTGACTGTCTCAAACTAGCTCTAACGTAAGAAAGAGCTGAAGATGCACCTAGTGATGTCATAACAGTCCACTTCTGGACTGGTTAAGCCTCAAGCTTAACACTGATAAAACTGAGGTCCTCATCTTCGGCCCCAATCCCTCAGCATGGAATGACTCTTGGTGGCCCAGCTCTCTAGGTACCGCACCCTCACCCACCACACACGCACGCAACCTAGGCTTCATCCTGGACTCCACTCTCAGCATGACTCAGCAGGTCAAAGCAATCTCCTCCTCCTGCTACAACATTCTCTGCATGCTCCGCAAGATCTTCAAGTGGATCCCAGTCGAAACCAGAAAAACCATCACCCATGCCCTGGTCAGCAGCAGACTGGATTACGGCAATGCCCTATATGCACGAACAACAGCCACGCTGCTATCAAAATTACAACGAATCCAGAACGCATCCGCCCGCCTCATCCTCGATGTCCCACGCCACAACCACATCACCCCCCACCTCAAAGATCTGCACTGGCTACTCATACCGAAGAAGATCACTTTCAAGCTCCTGACCCACGCACACAAAGCTCTCTACAACACAGGTCCAGCGTACCTCAACGACAGACCCACCTTTCACGCTCTCACACGCCATCTTCGCTCCGCCAGCCTCGCTCTCGCCACCATCCCCCGCATCCGCAGCACCACCGCCGGAGGAAGGTCCTTCTCACACCTTGCCGCCAAGACCTGGAATTTGTTACCGCTCCAGTTACGCCAGACCTAGGACCTCCTGATGTTCAGGAAACGCCTCAAAACATGGCTCTTCGGCCAGCAGCACACCCCCCCCAGCGCCTTGAGACCCTAACG
Organism: Pleurodeles waltl; assembly: GCF_031143425.1. NCBI lineage: Eukaryota > Metazoa > Chordata > Amphibia > Caudata > Salamandridae > Pleurodeles > Pleurodeles waltl. The sequence goes on from NC_090445.1 coordinate 1,419,197,791, forward strand.
GGTGAGTAGTGCACTTTATAAATATACTGATTGCTTGATTGACTTCTACTCCCAGAATCTAACCACCTTCTGAATCATTTGTTGACCGAACAGAGCTCTGTTGCCTTTAGGACAGGTTTGTGATACAGAAATATCACAAACATACATACATTTAAATGCAGAACACCTCTTTTCCTGTGGGCTTTCATGCCAGGCAATTCATTGCCTGTATCCCCAACACAGTATATAATGTTGTAACCTTGTGCTGGAAAGAAAGACAAAGGGATTGACCATGCACATGTCTTCTTTTATTAGTAGTAAACTCATAACTGGTAATTGTACCAGGACCACCTGATTCTACCTCCTTCTTTACTTCTGCCCTCACATTTCATGCATCTGCTTCATGGATCAGTCACGGTTGTGAGCATCTGTGATTAATACAACTGCTGCAGGTAAGTTCTTTATTTGTCTCATGTCGCCATATGGTCGGCTAACCACAAGAAACACGGGAGACACTTTTAGCAATCTAGTCTAATTAGTGTCTCCTCTTAGAAGTTGATGAATTTAATCTTGACCACAGCAGTCTAACTCCATCATTTTTAGGTAATGGTCATAACAGGTCGATCCCAAATAAAATACATTGTCCGTTTGCTCACTGTATAGTCGTCCCCCTTATAGACAGTCAACTGCCTTGTGCCTTAAACCATGACTGGGTAATCTACTACGCAAAACCCTACTGCACTCAGCAGGATTTCACCTTTGTTTGTCATGTGTGATCTCTACTGGAGGAAGATCCTCAAGGGCCTTGGCTTTAACACCGTCAACCTTCTGAGGATCATGCCTTATGTGCAGACCATGGGTGACATCATGTGGACACAACATGAAGCTCTTCCACAGTCACTATCACCTCCAGTCCAGGCAACCTACTACTGTTCTAGGCAAGGACCATCCTTTTTCTGAAGTACTCCTCATTCCCCAAAAGGGTTACCATAGAAACCTGGAAGGTCTATGCTGTCTCCCCATAGGACCCAAGGAAAATAAACTTCTAAAGCACTAAATTTCCATCTTTGAACAATATCTTGCCTCACATGCAGACCTCCTGTAGCCCCTTAACAGCAAGGTCACCAGGAACTTCTACCTACCACTGTAGTGCGGGCAGACATCCCCGTGTTCTCCAGTAGTAGTTTTGGTTCCCTCTACTTGCGCCGGGTCAAATTCCAGATAATCAACTATCCTCAGCAGGGGGTAGACGTAAGCTACCATGCTTCTTTCCTTCCCAAGTACCTTAAGTATGAACAAGGAGACTATGATACAGCTGTGTAATTTTGGCTTATTGTGGTACTAATGTTAGACTGTTAGAAATGGGGTCTTTGGTTGGCAGTCAGGTTACCCCACTGGCCAAGCAAGGAACCTCACTCTAGTCAGGGTAAGTCACACACAATCCACATTATCCTGTGCCCACCCTCTGGTAGCTTGGCACTGAACAGTCAGGCTTAACTTAGAAGGCAATGTGTAAAGTATTTGTGCAATAAATCATGCAATAACACAGTATAACACCACAAACATACACCACACAGTGCTTAGAAAAATATATATAATATGTATCTGATTAAATGCAGGTGAAAACGATCAAGATTTGATAAGTACACTTTGATTTCTCAATGTAGAAAATGATAAAAGGAGTTTTTAGTTTTTAAAAAGCAACAAGTGTCTCTAACAAGCACAAAGTACCTGGTTTGCGCTCAAATTCTCAGCAAGGGATCACAGAGGAGGAGATGCGTGGAAATCGGGGTGGTGTGCATCGATTTTTCCGGCGCACACGGACGATGCGTTGATACTTTTTCACGCAGGACAGGCTTTGCATCGATTTCCGGCGCAAAGATTGGGATCCTCTTTGGGTTGTGGGGTTTTCAGACGCCCTGGGGATGATGAAGAGAAATCCTGGGCATGCTGGATGAAGTCACAGGGGCTTTTTGTCGCACGGCAGGCGCTGCATCGATTCTTCTTGCAGAAAGTCAGGCTCCGTTGTTCCAGTTCGGCTTTGCGTCGAAGTTCCGGTCACAACGCTGGCGCAGCATCGATCTCCTCTCGGGGAGCCAGGCGGCGTCGTTCCGGTTCGGCGTCCGGCGATTTTCTCACCACGATGCAGGCTGTGCATTGTTTCTTGCAGGCTGTGCGTTGTTTCTTGCAGGCTGTGCATCGTTTCTTGCAGGCTGTGCATCGTTTCTTGCAGGCTGTGCATCGTTTCTTAAAGGCTGTGCATCGTTTCTTAAAGGCTGTGCATCGTTTATTGCAGGCTGTGCATCGTTTATTGCAGGCTGTGCATCGTTTATTGCAGGCTGTGCATCGTTTATTGCAGGCTGTGCATCGTTTATTGCAGGCTGTGCATCGTTTATTGCAGGCTGTGCGTCTAATTTTTGCCACACAAGGAGTTCTTTGCAGGATGAAGTCTTTTTGGTCCTGAGACTTCAAGGAACAGGAGGCAAGCTCTATCCAAGCCCTTGGAGAGCACTTCTCAGCAGAACCAGAGGGCAGCAAGACAGCAGGGCAGCAGTCATCTGCAGAAAAGCAGTCAAGTGAGTCCTTTGGGCAGTCAGGCAGTTCCTCTTGGCAGGTTGCAGGTTCTGGTTCAGGGTTTCTTCTCCAGTGGTATCTTGTCCAGAAGTGACTGTCTTGTTAGGGTCAGAGGCCCGTTTAAATACCCAAATGTGCCTTTGAAATGCGGGAAACATCAAAGGGTGGCTTAGAAGTGCACCAGGTCCCCTTTCAGTTCCATCCTGTCTGCCAGGGTCCCAGTAGGGGGTTTGGCAGTCCATTGTGTGAGGGCAGGCCACTGTCCTTTCAAATGTAAGTGTCAAGGCCTCTACCCTCCCAGCCCAGGAAGACCTATTCAGTATGCAGATGTGTGCAGGTGTGACTGAACATCCTGTGTTTGGGGTTGTCTGAGTGAAATGCACAAGGGAGTTGTCAAGTAACCTAGCCAGACGTGGCACAGAAGGATTTAAGTGCAGAGAAATGTTCTCTTTCTAAAAGTGACATTTCTAAAATAGTAATATTATATCCAACTTCACCAGTCAGTAGGATTTTGTATTACCATTCTGGCCATACTAAATATGACCTTGTTACTCCCACCAGATCAGAATCTACCCTCAAACAGTATATGAGGATTGCCCTAATGTTAGCCTATGAAGGGTGCAGGCCCCACGGTAGTGTAAAAATGAATTTAGGAGTTTTACACTACCAAGACATATAAACTGCACAGGTACAAGTCCTGCCCTTTATCTACATAGCACCCTGCCCTATGGGTTACCTAAGGCCCACCATGGGGGGGAACTTATATGTAGAAAAAGGGGAGTTTAAGGCTTGGCAAGTACTTTGAAATGCCCAGTCAAAGTGGCAGTGAAACTGCACACACAGGCCTTGCAATGGAAGGCCGAGGCATGGTTAAGAGGCTACTTATGTAGGTGGCACAATCACTTCTGCAGGCCCATTAGTAGCATTTAGTCTTCTGGCCCTGGGCACATGTAGTGCACTTTACTGGGGTCTTACAAGTAGATTAAATAAGCCAATTGGGTATGAACCAATGTCACCAGGTTTTAAGGGAGATAGCATATGCACTTAAGCACTGAGTAGCAGTGGTAAAGTGTGAAGAGTCCTAAAATCAGCAAAAACAGTGTCCAAAAAGTGGAGGGATGAGGTCTAACACTGACCCACGTACATGAGGGCTGCATATGCCTTGTATGCTGAAATATGTTGTATTGGGGACAACTAAGAACTCGGTGTGTACCTTGACATATTTACTAATACTAAACACTTATGACACTTCTTGAAGGAGTAATATATAAATATGCTAATTAAATAACCGCAGTAATATCCACCCAATGTCGATTTTCAAATGTAGGTAGTTTTTTTGTTTTTCTTTGCTTCTCAAGCCTATGTTTCATCTCGGTATGGCAGTAGTAATGTTTACCACATATCATCAGTTCTTCTAACTACATATTTATTGCTCTTTTTTTCCGCCCACCGAAAAGAGAAATCCCTTCTAATGTCTTATATTCAAGAAACAGGACCACTGAGATTTGGAATTCCATACCTGGCGAGAACATGAGATTTACCCAAATCTAGTTTTATTCCCGGACCTCATACAAGCGGTCAAGAGTACCCCCGGTGCACAGAAACGCATTACAAGACTTTACAAGGATTGTATGAGGGCAGCCTAATACCATTTGAAAAAGGCTCTATCGACAGATGTAGTGTATACATTTCCCCTACATTTATACTCTTTTCAAGAGGTTGCCTCTGCAGAAATACTTATGTTATGTTTTCCATTTAACTCCTGCACATTTGTGGAGCTCTCAGGCTGAACGCTCGAATGCTGTGCCTGGAACGCTGCTACCACCTATTGGCCGGTCTGTGTGTGGTCTTTAGTCTTAACCCTGTATTTTTTTTATCGCTCGACAGTTATTCGCACTACAAACGAGGCCATTACTAGGACAAGAAGATGGCTCTTTATATATATACATATATATATATAAAAAAACACGTAAATAAAAAAACACAAAGACGCACAGAGAAGAACCCTCTACCCAGCTCATTGGTGGATTTCTTTGGCAGGAACCACTTTCAATAATTAGAAAGACAAAACGCGTAATAGGTGAGGAAATTTAACGCTACCGTCAAAATGTTGCCCTAATCTTCCTTGCATTATTAATCTTTGTTTTCGATGTTGTTGTCAGAGTCAGGCTGGGTGCACAAATAGCGTTTTGTGATGGTTTAATTCAACAATTTTTTTTTCTGCTTTTTATTAACCACACACATACGGAATTTGACCGGTCTAGACGTACCTTGCCGGTCTGCAGTGTGCTGCGAGTGTCCGTGGTAAAGTGTCTGCTGGCTCTGTCGTATTGCTGCCGTCAGCGGCAGGTCGGCGTGCATCACCCACTCCTGGTTTCCATTTAAAAGCGCCTCGCCGGGCATCGCTAACGAATGGCGCTTCGGAACGTCCTTGTTCAGCGTGGCTAAGGACTGCTTCGCCTGAAAAACATTAAGAGAAATCACATTATTACGTAACATATGCCATGGACTATCTATTGCGTCGAGTCTGCTGTTGTTTGGGAACAAGCAAGCGCGGGACTCTTTGCGACCCTACACTTATATTCTAAGGATCAATCTCACAACCTGCTAATAAGAACAAACGCTATCACACTGACTTGGTTTTAGCATTCCTCACCAAAGGAGCATGAGGGAAGCAGGTCGGTTAATAGCCTAAAACAGAGGTCTTCAAACGTGATACTGGGACCCCCTCTCAAAGATTTTTACGTGTAAGGGCCCCCTCCTTTAAAAAATGTCTAGAATGTGGTATTCCTCATCAACGACAATCATAAACGGCCCCAGTTCCCACGGCAAATCATTTTTACAGCGAGGAAATAATATTAAACCGTGTTTAGCAAACCAAAGGTCAGTAAGTGTGGGGGCGTGGTCAAAAAAGTAGCTAAAAACAAAGTTCGTAATTTATGAGTAATTGGCATAGGCAGTGCTATAAGTCTTCTAGCTATACTGCCCTACTCCAATATAAAAGGGCAGGAGTAGACCGCATTTATGAAATTCCTGTTTTTTCCCTGAGTGCTACCGCCCAAATTGCTGCCTAGCGCCATCGGAGGCAGGATTGTTTTGGTGCAGGAAGGGGGACCTTCCTGTACAAAAACAATCCAGAGAGGCATTTTCCACTTTCTATATGTGCTGCAGAATGCAACACACGTAGAAAGAGGAAAAAAATGAGGAAAAATTAAAACATTTCTCCTCATGACGCCTGCTCTGGGGAGGCATAACGTTTTGGCACTGCTCCAGTTTACGCGATTTTGTAAATCTTCGGCAGCATCAAAATCAATAGGTGTTGCATGGAACACCCATCACAATGCCCCAGGAACGCCTCCTTGACGCAGAGTAAGGCAACATAGCGTCCTGTGCTGCTTTGCCTTACTCCATATGTATGAGGCCTTGCAAAGCCACGCAGGGTGGCTTTTACGTCACCTCATAGGTATGATTGAGAGGCTTGTGCCATGGAGCGTGAAAAAAAAAGTGATGCTCTGGCGGTGCAAGCCTCTCATAAATAAGACCCAAAATATTCTGTACGTTTTTTTAAAGTCTTTCACCATCAGGTAGCTACATATAAAATTAAAAGTCAGCTTAAATAAAAATAAATAAAAGGAAGTTGTTACTCATTGGGAAATGCACTTTAGTGCATTATGAAACATCTATTAGTTAATGCACTGCAGAGGTCTGTGTGTAATCCGGGAGCAACAGAATTAAATCTTGGTTGGTGCAGTGGGGAATAGTGACTTGTGTATTTTTAGTGCCAAAATGTCACAGCCTGTGACAGAAATCACTGTGAATATGTAAGGCATTAGTTTTATACTTGCATTACATACAAGATAGAACACTACAAAAAGGTTTAAGATAAAACGGTGCTTCCAAAATGTAGATTTAAATAATTCCAAAGTATATGCAATACCAACTTTTTCAATAGCTGTCCCTTCAACACCTCCAGGTGAAGTGTTATCTAAATACGATTACAATTAAAAGCACACACTTCACAGCACAGTTAACTCTTAGCACTATCGCTTAAACAGAATAAATGTTTGTCACCACATATCTTCAAGTGATTAGGTCAATTAAAGCCAGAACCGGCCCCCAAGCATCCTTTATAGTTGCAGATGAACTCGTAGTGCACATTTCCATTTGATTCAGGAAGCAGGCTCCTGGCACAAGGGCATCTTTAGCTGTCTGTGGCTTCGTTTCACAGCACAGGAGACTCCCTGAAGGGAAATTCAGCTGAAGCATTTTAACTGCTTAAGTGAGGGGGAAATGAGCGACCCCCTGCCCAGGACTCCACGGCCCCACCCGGGGTCCCGCCCCATAGATTGAAGACCTCTGGCCTAAAGTGAGCTGCAGAGAGGTCTCTAGGGTGTAGCTGCCTTCCTCAGGCATCACACAACGTTTTTGTATTTTTCTTATTGTTACAAAAACGTTTTCCTTCTTGCTTTCCTCCCCCAGTGCCATTGCTCAGACCCCTTCACTAGCAGAGGACATCGAGGGGAAACAGTGTCAACCCAACCCACCAAAAAAAACTAACTAACAGTCTTAAAAGAGATTACTGGTAAACAATGGGCTATTGCTTTCTCAAACTCCTTATCACAGTTTTTACAAAATCATGAACATATCAAATAGCCCACATGGTGGCCATACACATACTAGACACACCAATGTGCGCCCCGCTGGGCGCAACCAATCCCAAGATTGATTTGCCTTGCTATAACCCAGGCAAAAGTGATAAGATGCCTCAAATGCAAGCGAGACTGTGGACTTAATCCAGAAAATGAGGGTGTGAGAGGAGGTCTTCTGCCCTGACATAAGATGGCGTGTTGACAGAGTGTCACATATGTGAAAGGACTGAGAACTGGAAAAACGGGTCTGCAGCACCGCAGTAACATCTAGCACAGGCCACATCTTCTTCCTCCTCAGAACGAGAGTGAGAAAAAAAAGCACAAAAGGGTGATTTCCTGCTTTTAGAAATATGTCAGACGACCTCACGCATAAGCCATGAGCCCAATTACCACTGTCTGGAAAAATGTGGAGGGAAAGTAGCCAGGCAACTCTTGCCCAATTCATCCAATCTCCTAGTATTGTATTATATATATATATATATATATATATATATATATATATATATATATATATATATATATATATATATATATATATATATATATATATATATATATATATATATATATATATATATATATATATATATATATATATATATATATACATACATATACTGCATAGGTTCGTCCCATCTGCGGTCTTATGGACCTGAGCAGGCATGGGTGAGAGGAGTGAAGGTCAGAGATCTGTCAGGATAGAATGCATAAGTCATCCTTTCTGTGAAAGTCGTTGGACAAGGATAAGTAGATGTGATGGCCATTAGAAAAAAAGACCAAGTCAGCCAGGGACTGCTTACCTTATGAGGTTACCATATTCATATAAACAGAAGTGCATGAGTCTTTAGAGTGAAAGGCATAGGAGACCGGTTACTGGGGCTGATGGTAAATGTGATGCTTGGCAGACACTATGCTATTATCCCACTCGTACCCTTCGATCGTTCAGGACCCCGGGGACTCAAGTTTTTGTAGTAGTATTTATGGGTGGGCAGGCACACCACAAACTTAGCTGTCATTTGGAAAATTCACATGCCCGATTAAAGATGGTGACTCCTCTTTTATTAGATACAGTGGCAGCTGTATTAAGGGGTTCCCAAACTAAGCGAGTCTTCCTCTGAGACCACGTGACCTCATTGTTTCATAAGATCCTGCATGACATTTCAATGGCTATGGCAGCATTGTCATTTCAGTTTATAAAATGTCTGTGTTTTAGCTACCATAATTCCCAAACTGAAGGCTTCAATGGAGTCAAGGTGAACTTGAACAAGAGAGATGAGGCCTTTGCTAGCATCACAGTGAGCATTAAGTGATTACATTAGAAACCCCATTTTTAGGTTTTGGCTGCACAGCCCTTGCGAAATCTCTTCTAATAAAATAAAATAATTAAAAAAAAACACTTCAAATGGACTTACATTCCACCCCCTACTTACCATTTGTTGGCTTCCAGCTCACTCATTTTCTGGCTTCTCATTGGCCAACAGCATCAGGGTCACACCATCTAGGTTTACTTCCTCTTTTCTGGCTGTTCCTGGGAGCCAGGCCAAACTGCAGTTTCCGGTTGGGCCTCTGGCTGGTAATCTGTGTTCTTACACTAGCTGCATGCTTTTCGAGGTACTGATTTTGCATTTACATTTTCGCACTCCATAAGCGTGTACATGCTCTCCGACGGTCTCCCCTCCCTCCTGTAACAAAGCGCATTAATCCGCGTCGTCGCTCCTACTAGCCACCATGCACGCCCATTGTGTATGCACTTCTTATTTGCAAAGAGTGGCTGAGAAAAATTTCATGTTTTTGGGAGAGAGCAGCAGCTGACCTGGTGTTTCTGGGCAGTTTAGCCACCCCCCTAGTGTTGCTTGAAGTTTTTTCATGTTCGTATTGCTAAGGATCTGGCATGGGGATGGTTCGGTTTTGGTCGAGGTCGGGCTGGGCGTGGGGACAGGGTGACATTTGCAGTTTAAGGAGTTGGCTGCCAAACATGTGCAGATATGTTTTCACTGAGCTGCTGCAGATGTGTAGACTCGATGTGTATTTCCACGGGGCGAGTTCAAAGGAACAGCTGCTTGTCAGGCAGAGGCTATCAGAAGGCGAGCTTCTATGTTATAGCCATTGGAGTGGGGCGTTAGGAGGGGGTAGATGTTAAATCTCGCCTGGTGCGGCTTTGGCCCAGGGAGAGGGAACCCTCTGGTACAGCCGATCCCTGTGCCATCTGTGGAGAGGGCAGACCCCAGAAACAACCAGCAGGCTGCTCTTTGCGAGCTTCAGATGTGGTGCCACTCAGCACCGAGGCCCTCCTATCTCTCCACCTAGGGTGAACGACTGGCATCTTATCAGAATGAGAGGGTCGAGGGTCCAAACGTGGCTCCCCTGATCATTCTTTCTGACTTTAGTTTTCGTTATTTCATATTTTCTCCGTGCCTCGCATATCCGAGGCTTAGTCGTGACTAAGCTTCAGGACATTAATCCTTCTTAGGAAGAAACCAATCTCAAAAGAAGCTTGTGTCACATCAAGGTGAGCAATTTTGTAAGCTTCGGTATAGTCTTTATTTTCCTAAAAGACATTGTGCATTAACAAAGCAAGTCATTGTAAAGTACAAGAGATATGGCAGTCTCCCTAATAAGCTTTAGCTGGGAGTAAAATCAAGTGGACATTTCTTAAAATATAAATTAATTCTTGTATAGTAGACAGAGAGAACAGAATTGCTACTTTGTCATTAAATAAGAGCTTACTGGTACCACCATACTCAGCGATAATCAGTTTACTAACCTCTCATGCAAGAGAGGTAGGTATGCAAGCTGTTATCAGTTCTCTACCTTGCTGGCCAAACCCAATGAGCTACCTCAGTCTAGGTCAGTGAACATAAGAAACAATGATGAGAAATGTATGAATGCTGCAACTAACAAGGACAGTATTAGAGGATGATCAATGGCATTCCAGTATTCAGCGTTTAGTCTGGGGTACAATATTAGTTTATAGAGCAGAAAGCCTAATAGGATGGCCTACAACATGCCAGTGTTTGCAGAGATGCAGAATATAATGTAATCCAGTTATATAGTAAAATAGAATGCAAAAGAAAAAACCAAGGGCAAAATCTATTGGCTTTGCCAATGCTTGTTGGTATACTGCAATTGAAAATTCTATTCCGTTTTTGTATTTACCCTGCATTTGTTGTAACACTTCTGCACCTGGATAAGTTTACAATATTGTGAAGTAACTATCAAGAGCTGACAGGTTTTAAGCAACAGTAACTGCTGCACTGTTCTTTTCTTTGAATTACATCCTTTTCAGATTAAAAAAGTGGTGAGCAAGGAGGGAGATATAGTGAATTCGCCACCTAAATATTAGGTTGTCTTGTTTTTATCAGAGTGCAATATAAATTGGCATCTCAAAGAAGGATGACACTGGCACAGGAATGCTAGCTATCAGAAAGAGTTCTTACCGACAACACACACTCACTAGTTTTTGGTTACATTATTTTCCCTTGGCTTGCTTCACGCAAAAAGCATTTGTTCCTTTATCACCCAAAATGTGTACCTGAAGAGTTGGAAACGTCAAATAATGCAGCCGTTGTCTTTCACCCCCACTTTTTCCACAGGAGGTTCCAGGTTGCCAGTGAGATGGTAAGAGGTGTTGGAAGTTCAAGGTGTGTTGGAGTTGTTGTGGGTTTATGATACTTCGTGGAAGTTTTCAGAGTTTGAAAGAGGTAGGCCCTCATGACCATATGCCAGTACAACCAGCACCAGAAAACGGTGCTGCCAACTTCCTACAGCTAAATGACAGGTCCTGGTACAAGATCAGGCAAAGACCCTAATCCTCAAATCCTAATTCCTACCTCACTGACTGAATTAACCTGAATAACTGTGTGGGGAATAAGAACTTCAGCCTTCTTAAAACCCCTACCCAAAGATCCTTGCATCAGATGTTTCAAACAGTCGTAAGCAATGTTCTCTCTATTTTTTTTCCACTGTGTGCGGCAGTGTGCGGTCTCTGTGCGCTGCAGCCAAGGATACGTGTGCCAAGAAATTGACCATTCACGCGCGCGCAGCGCATAACTAGCCAAGATGTTTGGCATTAGCCTCTCCATACCGCTAAAGCAAAAAAAGGATATCATTGCTCCATGCAATAGGGCATCAAGGCAGTTTTGTGACCTGGTTGCACACCCCAAGGACATGACCTGTTAGGGGAGCACGTATATTGCTCTAAAAGGCTTATTTAGGCTTAGAAAGTGATAACGCATATAAGCTACCACAAAGTATAGGAATGGTGGAACATTTGATAACAGCACATTTTCTACTGTTCAGAAGCATTTCCTAGCTCATGAACCATTGATTTTCAAGACAAATATCACTTGCTCGCTTGTATGCTAAAGCACGCCTAATGATGTTTAAAACACTCCCCGTGGTATTTAAAAGCTGTTTTCATTGACTTCAATCCAGATTCAAATATAAGCATTACCTGCCTTAGGGGAGCACGTATATCGCTCTAAAAGGCTTATTTAGGCTTAGAAAGTGATAACGCATACAAACTACCACAAAGTATAGGAATGGTGGAACATTTGATAACAGCACAACGTGCGCGCTTGACAAAGGGGCCTGCGCGATGGGGGAAGGAAAGGTACGCGTGCGCGCGCGCCTTACAGGGAACATTGGTCGTAAGGCCTCAAAGTCAAAAGCAGACGAGTCAGGAGGCACTGGCTCAAAATCTATGACATGGCCCCTCTTTACGACATCCACTACCTAAGCATCTGAGGTACAGTCTTTACACGTCTAATTCAACTGGCCAAAATGTGGACACGGAGAGAAACATAGCCTGGATTGCTGTTGATGTTCATTAGCCAATTCTGTGAAGCGACACAGACTTCATTCTAGGCATAGTCTCAGGATCCACCTCATCAGCCTCATCATATTTGGAAGAAAGCCATAAATGGACAGAAGGAGGAGACAGCAGATAATAAAGTCACAAAAGAAACAAGCATTTGCAATGCAACGGGTCTCGGATTTGCTAGAGTTGGAGCCATTAGCGTTTGCGTTGTAAAGACAAAAAATGCAGCGCGATAGCACTATGCAAAATGCAGCGCGATCGCGAAGTCTGGAAAATAAACAGATAAAGTAGTCCAGACACTGTGCTGAAAACATCGAGCCTCGTATGTTTTCAGTAGTTTACTGGTGCTGGGTAGATGGGCTAAACACCGGAAAAGGTATGACGTATGCATGCCTTTCACAAATGAAAGCAAGCATATTTTAAAAGGCAAGCCCACAAACCAATGAAAGTGACTGACGTGCCATGGGCATGGTTGGAAGCCCAAAGAGAGACTACATAATGGGACGGAGTGCTTTGCGCTCGCCCATAAAAAAGGAAAGGAGATCTGTTCTCCTCCCCTAGCAGTCAGACCCCTGGGAGTATGGCATGGCTACAGTGAGAGACTGACTGAGATCCTTGTCGTCTATCTGTACTCCATGCCCATCAAACACAAAGCAGAAACAGCTGACCAAATATACAACAGATCAATCAGCAGTTCCCCAAAAAGTAGCCATGCAGAGGGCGTTAAACACAACACTCAAAACAGATGCCAAAGAAATCACCCAAGAAGGAAATCTGGCAACACCTTCCCTTCCCACCACCGCCTATAAACTGCTCAGCATGATGGATCCTGATGTGAGTGGTCAGGCAATTAGATCATCTCGTCCCTGCCCTGTCTGATGCACCAATTAGGTGATCAGAGAGAGAGAGACACTGTCACCCCTGGATGAAAAAAGTTCAAGGCAACAGCTACCTCATGAAAGAGACAAGTCCCATATGCAGGGGAAAGTGCCGTAACACTGAGGAGAGCAAAATCTACAAACCCATTTGCAGGATCCAGAGGAAATTGCCAACACCTAACAAGGCCAGCCTCAAACTGGGAAAAAGTGAAGCACTAAATCAACAGAACCACTTAGGGAAGAGAAGTCAGCCCAATGGAATTTCTGCCCTCTCCAACCACAGAAAAGGTATGTGGACTCAACAAGTCCTATGTGATCAGCAAAGCACACTTACTGGGCGTAATTCGGCGATAGATCAGTTTTAATGGTTCTAGTTCAGTCAGGGGGTAGAATGATATTTCACAATGTAGAAATGGTGTGGGATGGTGGGTATCCTTCATGGCACCCTCCGCCCCTCCCATTACACATTGGCCTAGAGAGTGGCAGTAAACATGAGATAAAAAAAGGAAAAAGGCTTTTTTTCATTTGGATTTGTGTGGCGGCATATAGATTTTAGAAGGGCTGAGAGATGAAAGGGCTTAAAAATGTAATGGGGCGGAAACTACCTTTTCACATTCAAGGATTATCAGTAATATTAATTGATGTGATGTAGAGCGGTCGTCGGGAGAAAACAAATCACAGAATTATGTCCAGGTGAAACAACTCGAAGTTTATTCCATAAAGATACAGCGACGTGCGGCTCCCCGTTCACCGGCCAGCTCTCTCCAACCGTCCCCGTCCGGAATGCCGCCCTCGTGCCCTGCATTCCACAACCCGCATTCCACATTCTCCCCAGCACCCAGCAATTCCCAATACAACATTTTTCCACTGTGCAGAGTGAGCCTGCTTTCACTGATGTGGAGGGCTATATTTTCCCATATACATACATACAGGTGTGGCTTGCGGTGCGGTGGCACGGCATGTGGGACAAAAAAATGGAAACCGTTAAATTGAAAAAAAACATTAATTAATTTACAAAAAACTTACCTGACTCCCTGCCACTGTGCCGCTCTTTTGCCTCCACTTGCAGGCACAGGCTCTCAGTCTGCCCTGTGGCCATTCCTAATGGTGCTCTCACTCTGCTGGAAGAATGAGGGCAGCATTAGGATTGTCTGGAGCGCTCTAGCTTGGCGCTCCTAGACAGATTTGGAGCCTGGGCCTGCTGTCTCCAACTCACCAACAAAGTTGGGGATTGGAGAGAGCTCAGTGCGCGTGTGTTTGGTCGGCCCGAGATGGCAGGCCAAACACACATGCACACTGAGGGGAGTGCACAGCACTGCCAATCCTTCCCTGTCATCCCCCATGGCTCAACCCCTCTAAAAATAAATTGATAGTAAATATTGTTTATTATCGTTTTATTTTTAAAGGTTTGCAGCCGCAGCTACATACATAAAGATTTCATAAAATGATACACTTTTAAGTCTATTTTTTTTTTTTTTTTTTTTTTAAAGAGATCCAACATTTAAGATTTTGGAGAAAAAAAGCCCAGGATTAGTAATTATTTGGCTGCAAAACATTCCTAAAGCACTTTAATTCCAATACCACTACCATATCAGAATAAACCCATTGTTTGCACGTGGGTGTCTTTGAGGGAAGGATTCACAAGCACTTTAAAGTGTTACCAAAGCGTTAAAAAAACAAATATGTGAATACATGTTTCACATTCTCATTCACAAAAATAAGACTCGCAAAATAGTATGATCGCAAATTCTCTTAATGTGGTAAAATTGCCTCTGTTAAATTTATTGTTAGGGCCAGGCATGGAGTTTGAGAGCCTTATGGAGAGGTGTTGGAGAGAAGGTTTGATGATCTGCAAAATACAGTAAACATTCATGAAGACGTATGTGGGGGATTCACATTTACTTGTAGTTTTCCACCTTGGAAATTTACCTCTGCCAAAAGCAGCAGAAAGTACCCATCCAGCCGGTGAAAGTAAAAGTAACACACCTATATTTCAAGAAGAGTGGATGAAGGGGTACATATGCAAATGCATATTTCTTTATTAATTGCCAGGAAGGAATGGCATGATGCCGAAATTTAAGTTTTAGAGGCATCATACAGAATAATCATATTCATGATATCATTATGCGTAGCCTTGACTATCGGCCGTTAACAAGTGCTGGAGTTGAGGTTGAGCATTGATATCTATTTTGAGTCCTCTTTCAAATATATTAGACCAAAAAACTACAGTAAGTGATATAGACTATTACATTAAAAAAGATGTCTCAAGATGTGAAAATAGCTCAAAGAAAGCCTGTCAACAAGGTAACTTGTTTATGCATAGCAAACATGCAGGCATATAGCAACTTTGAGGAAACATTTTTGGGTACATAGAGTTTTGCGACTTTAGGCACAAATCCATAGAAATGACACAACATTTATTGCTTATTCTGAAATCTGGAGCCCCCTTTAGATCAAGTCGTTTAGATGGACACATATGAAATAATGTGATATCCTAAAATTAAGTGCAAGTCATTTAATTGAAAAAGGTGCTTTAATGGAATATGAAAATTTTTCATGTTAATCACAGCATTGAGAGCTGTCTTTAAAGATGACTATATATACGAAGTGCCTCTTCCCCTACACGTAACTCGTTTCCATGGATTTGGGTAGCCAGTAGTAAAATCCTTACTTTAAGCAGGAGCGGCTCCTGTGCAGTGGTGGAGGAGCGTCACCTGACTGGCTAAGAGCCAGAAGGTGCAGGGAGGGGCAGGGCTAGGCCATGGGAGGTGGATGAGGAATTGAGTGCAATAAGTGCACATGTGTGTTTGGACGCCCTAAGATGCACTTAGCTTGAGCATGAAAGCAGCGCTAGGATTACTGGGGAGCCTGTTCTGGTGTCCCCGCGAATTCTGGGACACCAGAATAGGAAAGAAGGATGAGCGATGAGGCAGGAGAGGACAGCAGCGGCAACATAAGGTAAGTCTTTTTTCTTTTTCTTTTTTAAATGTATTAACCTCCTGTCCCCGTAGCTCCCCTCCCTATCGCCGGCCATCATCGCCTCACCCCTCTCCTTGATATTTGCAGCAGCCGTCCCTGTCTTTTAGTGGATTAAAAATGCATATTTATACTCACTTAATATCTATAGTTCACTTCCACTTCGGACTATCCAGTGCCATCACTCTGACTCATCCCAAACACATTCTACTACTTCCATCTCCAAAATAACCCTGCCTAAACTCTTCCCTCCTCTACTGCATCTTGCTCACCCCAAACCTCAGTTTACTACCATGATCTCCAAAACAACCCCAGTAAATTCTCCCTTATATATCTCACCTTTGACTCATCGAAAACCCCTTCTGCTACGATGATCTCCCTAACCTCTTTCCCCAGAGTCTTCTACCCTCCACCTCTCCTTTACTCATCCCAAGCCTCATCCTCTTACTATAAACTCCCAATTAACCCTTCTGGACTCTCCCCTACTCTATCCCTCCATTACTCTAGTCAATCCAACTAACAAACTCACATATCCTCTGCTCGAACTAACTAATACTGTACTCATATTTCCCTATAATCATCCACCACTAATTCCTCTCAGGTTCGGAGTAGAGTGGTACTCACCGAAAAGCGCAATATAAATACAATCACAATTACAATTACATGTGTAGGCTTGGTGTTTAAATCATTCTGTTCAGGATTTAACAAATACAAGTAGTTCACTACAATATATAGTACATAAAAGGGTAAATGACACCCCAAATCCAAGATAATTATTTCCAATGGCTTCACAAGAGAACGCAATTAAAAGAAAGCCAATGACTTGTTTCTCTCATATTTCTTTTTTTTTTTCCACTCTTCCTCTTTTCTCTGCTCCTTTACTCAGTGGATAACAATCTCTATAAATCTTTTTGTGAATGAAAATCGTAGTATAAAAAAAAAATTTAACCTGATGGATAAAAGGTAACACCTGCTACAAATGGATAAGGGGTGTACTAACTCATAAGTGGAGCATTAGCAAAGCACATGGCTTGTAGGGCCGAACAACTCCGTGAGTCCGCAGAAGTTAGGGTGAGGTCACACATTTGAGGTAAGTTGTGGACATTCAAGAGGTTCCAGCTAGTTTCCGGTTGCACAAGATTCCCGTATAGCTTTGTTTTACATTAGTAGTCTGTTCTATATGAATGTTACAAATGCTACCTTTAGCAGAGGCATGGAACAATCTTATAAAGATTGATACTGGGCGTACATGGCTCACAATGAAACAGTAAAATAAGTTGTAGGTGCCATTGTAGGTTAGGCACCCACCAGTCATGCCCACAGACCATAAATTCCTGTCCATGCTCGCCTGGCTTGAATGGAAAAGTTAGTCTGTAATGGAAAGAAAGCTAATCAAGTATTGCACAGATGAAAGCCAATATGGGGTGTACAACCATCCTTTGAGACCGCTCAACCGTGAGTGTCGTATGGATCCCATTTTGTCTCAGTAGTTTTATTCCAGCATTCTGGAGCCCAGACAAGAAAGAGTGCACTGGAACAAGAATCCTAGTGATTAAATGACGCTCATCCCCAGATAAGGATGAAATAACGAAAGCTGGATCCCGCCATCAGTGAGTGCTTGGTTCAGCCTGTGGTCATGAAGAGCATCTGTAGTCTGTTAACGACATCTACATCTATGTACTACATCTGTACATTAGCTACAGAAGAACAGACTGTAGAAAAAATCCGACACTGCGAGAAACTCATATCAGGACCATGGTTGGGCTATGTCTAGCCATCAAGTGATGTCTACAGGAGGAAGTTAGTTTTTGTGTCGCCGCCTCTGTGTCAACTACCACTGGCCAATCTACAACACTTAACAAAATAGATGAAATGTGGTTTACATTTTGTGCTTATCCTTCAAAATGAGCCAAAGTAAAGTATTTTTCTATGGACTAACCACAGAGGAGTGGAATTCCAATTGGCAAAAGCCCGAGAACAAGTTTTCACGTACAGTTTGCGCCCAGGACAAGCAGACAACACCTTTGACTGCTAGATTACAGCATCACGAAAAGGAACAAAGAAAGAGCATTGCCTTCCACTCACCCCTCTCTATAAGTTGTCAGACTTGTATACATAATTCATTAATGTAAAGCCTGTACCATTAGGGCGAACAGTTTAGGAAATGCAGAGAACCTGGAGCTCAGCGTCCATTACTTACACAGGTCTCTGTATAAAACTGTTTACACATTTGAAAGAAAAACAAAAGATTTTCAACTCCCTTTTAATGCACCCGGAATGCTCCCTCTTTATGTGCAAATATGTGAATAGGCACGAAAGCAAGATCGGTGTGCACCTGTTTTTCTGTGCACTTGCTTTCAAAATAAACTGCAAATGAAAATATGACAACTTGAAAAAATAGTTTTGCTAAAATATTTTGAGTATTGCAAAATGTTTCTCTGAGACATTTAGTTAAACATATTTAGGTCATGCAGTTTTTTTTTTTAAAGAGTTTAATAATAAAGAATGACAGCAAATTTGGGGGCAGATTCTTCTATAAAGAAAAATAAGAACACCTGCAAATATAGGTCCTTGCTCTGGTGCAGATTTACGCCTTTGTGGAATTCATTAGAGTTTACAGAAGAGTAGAAACCATACTTCTAGCAAACTTTCTATTTCCCCCTGAGGAAAAATATACATACATGTATTCGCTGAGAGACCGAAAATGTACCTTCCCGGATTATCCTTTTGTCCCTACCCGGGATTAAGTTATTTGTCGTCCCGAGTAAATTTCCAACCTTTCACAGGGTGGGAGGAGAGTGGAGAGATGTTTGGGAATACATTTAACCCGCGAGTGTTTTCAGACTCACAGGGCATTCCAACCCCAGGACTAAAACTTCCTTTCTACTCCCCAACCCTGTATGTAAATTTGCAGAAAGAAGGTGACATAAAAGCTTGGTCAGAATCTAAACCCTGATATAATATGAGCTCTAACATAATCACAGCGGCTATTTTCACAGTCTAATATAATGAGAGCACCGCCATAATTTGTCACCTTGCTGCATGGCACCAAAAGGGGTTTCTTTTTAAAAAGATGTGTACACTTCTGAAATGCTCACAAGGCAAGTAGATATTTTACATCCTTCCACACCTCTGTAACCAAATTAACCTTAACTGCAAAGCAGCTATCTGGTTGCCTCTGTCAGGAAATATGTTGCATAGGGATGCTGAGGTCAGCTACTAATCAATCTTATATTAACACTTTTAAAATTCACTGGAAATAGAGGCATCACCCTTACAATTCAAAAGTTAAAAACTGAATTTTCCCCAGTTGTGGTGTTTCCGCATTTCGGCACTGTGCATTTCTCACGACCTCAGAAAGGACATTATTGACATCACTGCTTAACACCACCAACTCACACTTTTTTCATAACGAGGTTTGCAAAGTTATGATTTGTGAATCAGGAAATAGCACTCATCACTGAAGTGATCAGCCTATTGCAGCCAATAACACTTTTGCTGATGGAAGTTCAAAATAGGTACCAGAGCAAAAATTCAGCAAACTTGACATCTTCAGATCTTTATGTTTAAAAACATCACAAACACTACTGAACCCTTTTATAGCAAAGCAAACAATGGATATACGCCGCTTATGGAATTTGGCGTAATTCTGTCCAGCATTTATTGCTGTAGGAGAAAAACCCCAAAGCCCATGGAAACTAGAATGGAATGGACATTACCTCCCAAATTAATGTTTGCCCTCAGCTACAGCAAACAGCGCTGAGCAGATTTACAACACAGTTTGCATTTCACTCCGAATACATTTGTGTTGATTGGTGCAAGTCCAGTTCACTAGCACTGATATACTGGATCACAAAAAGGTGTGTCAGTGTAGGGTTAGCGTCTTACGGTTTCACCTTTGCAGTGCTTAATTTGTGCTTGTTGTTTCCTGTGCGGGGCGCCGGCACTTGTTTTTAAAGGCTGGCACTTGTTTTTCTGCCTCAGGCATTTACTGAGAACGGAGGGAGAGAAAAACAATTAAGTGTCACAATGGGATAAAGCAGAAAGCTGTAAGAGTGAGCTGAAGGGGTAGGGAGTAGCTGTAAATGGATTGAGGCAGCCCGAGATGGCTTCAGAATTACGCTGACTCAGTATTCCATGCTCGCACATTTCAATGTAGCAGCCTGCGTTTAAGGGGAGGGATTTGGGGACCGGCACGTTTTTTATTTACAAATTAAGCACTGAACCTTTGGGTCGTTCAGTTCACAAACCTCTTTTTTTATTTTTTTTAAACCATATTTCACACACAAAACAAATCAGCTGATTGAGGCAGCTTCAATTCCATTCGGTTGTTGCATGTTTTATGAACCATGAATTAGTTAAAAATAAAAAAAATAAAAACTGATTTACAGATTGATTTTGAAAACTTTCTCCGCCCACCTGTACTGCAAATGGCTGTGATCCCCATTTCACAGGAAATGTAATCAAAGAGGACGAAGTCTCAGGGCAAGGGCTACACTCTCCCAACCACGAGGGAGGAGAGGTGACATCGCAGAAATGTGGAGAGTAGCCATTTAAAAAAAAACCTCAGAATTAGCTTGTGTAGGTACTCGACTGCAAAATATGGCCCCAAATGAGCGAAAACACCCACAGATCTCTAGTTGTAAACAAAAAGATGATTATGGATTAATAGCAGTAAAACATAATGAACACAAAAAAAGAATGACTGTGACCTCTTGCATGTGGTCAGTGAACCAGTTTGAATGCAGCAAAACACACACAGGCGCATACAACTGTTGGTTTGCAAACCTAAAAATTAACAAATCAGTCCTCAAATGAGGAAGCAGGTCAGTTACACAGGTCATGGGACACTGCCAACAGTCTGCTGCACACACTGTGTGCATGTGAGAAGTTGGAAGGCTGAGGCATGGGGTGTGGATCAAAGCTTCGTTTTTTAGGGTCCAGCCTGTGAGTGCATGTGCTAGTGCATGCATCTCGCTTGCAAGACTCTCTTGTGTTCAGTAAAGGGCTTGGAGCACGCCTGTTGCTCACCATTTGTTGGCTTGCCTGGCACTCTTCTTTACAGGCTTTTAATTCGTCAAGGCATGTCTGGCATCATTTCCGTTCCTCTGTGTGGAGAAGGGATCAAGCACTAATTGATGGAACGTAAGTAGTGCCAGCCCATTGCTCCCGACGTGATTGAGGTACTATTTGTTCTTTTTAACTTCTAGTGCCCAGCAAACAAAAGGCTTGTGAGTGGCAAAAACGTACCCAATAGACAAAATCACAAAGTTTTTTTTTTTTTTTTTTTTTTTAAAGCTAGCTTTCTTTTATTTCGCCAAATCGCCTTTTCTCAGTTTCCATGCATATTTTCTTTTCTTTTAACTCGAGGGTGCTGTTGTCATAAGATGACAATTAACTTGTTCTAAATTGAAAATGCTTCTATTAATGGCCATTGGCTTAGGACTTGAGAGCAGGTACACTAGGCGTCGGACATCTTCTACTGAATCCATCCCTAAAAGCAAATATTTGTATTAACTATTGATAACAAACAGTACCTCAATGCATGCAGGTTTGCATAGGGTACATGATATAAAAGGGCAACACTTGAGCAATATTAAGAGAATTGACACACACAATATTAATTCAAATTCTACAAGTGGGATGGAAGGCCACCGCTTAGTGTAATACCATATGTTTTCCAAAATGTAATGAATGTATTGAGAGCTCACATGAGTTAATCTCTTATGATCTGAGTATATTTTATGCTATGGGAGGTGCAATCTATTGCATAAAACCAAAGTTCTGTTGTTTTTAGATTGGAAACTTTCTTCGATTTCAGCTGTTCCGGTAACACAATGCATTTCTACACTCTATGCAACCACTGGACCATACACTTATGGGTTCGCACAGGTTACAGGGTAGGAATATGTCAAAAAGCCCCCTTAGTGTGGGCTGGGCAAGAAAGGAGTCCATGTTTAAGATTGGACTTCCTTCCAATTTCTCGCACTGGGGCACAAAACAATGCCATATTTATCTGTAAGTAAGCCATTCTGGATAGTACAGAGTGAGCTTGGGAGGGATGGCTCCACGCTTTAACTTGAAACCAGAGGTGTAACATAGGCCCCTGTCTTCGGGGGAGCTTCCAATTTCCAGGCCCCCACAGCACAGAACTCTGGAATGAGAGCTCCTGACTGAGTCCGGAGGGGGCCGCCCTCAAGTTTCGTTACGCCACTGTCTGAAAACTGCTCTTGGAGAATACTAACCATCAAAATGCATACATTTAGACCAAGAAATATCCCACAACGCCTGCCTAAAACAGCAGTGAATAAAGCATGTCATTGCTGCATGTGATCATCACTAACACTGGATAGCTGACATGCTTTGGTGCCAAACAGTGTGAAATTTGAGAGTTCAAAAACAACAATTGCAATTGTTAGAACATACAAACAACCTCGAGGCATGATCCTCAGAAAGTGTACAGGACACACTTGACAGGTATGCTTACCTATTCAATAAATTTCTCCTGCTGGGAACACACTTGACAGGTATGCTTACCTATTCAATACATTTCTCCTGCTGGGTACCTCTGCTCTAGGGTCAATGCAGTCGTAGGATGAAGGGAGAGTGGAAGAAGGAATCATGTCACAAAGTTAGGAAGATTTGTCTAACATCAAAGGAAGCCACTAACAAGATTGGCGGAGGTTACAGGACCAGGCAGGTAAACCGCTCAACTGCTTTTTAGGCCCCACTTACAGACAGGGGTAGCTGCGTACTGCTAAACACCTCTTGTCACATACATAAAATGTATACGCATAGTGGCTTTGGGTCAGTCCCCTGATCTTAACTGAGTAGCTTGTCTTTCTTGTTTCCCTTCTTCTTATTCACTTGCTTTCTTTGAGCTGCCTGTGAAGCATTTCTTCTTTACTATGTCCTAATTGAACTATTTGTGTCCTTCAACTCCATTCACTCAGGGTAATGGAAGAGGAAGTGTTTTCTTGCCCTCTCCTCCCTACTCCTGTGTGCTTCCACCTTCATGCAACCTCCACGCTCCCTAGGTAGCTTTCCCAACCCAGAACTTAGCTGTTACTTTAATCTCTCACCCGTGCCGCTTTCCCTTTGTGAAAAAAATTAAAACTCCCAAAATCTTTCCCCCATTGCTCCATGTTTCTCCTTGCTTGTCATCGGTGACACTTAATTACTATTTAGGCACCCCCATTCCTCCTTTGCTCTCCCACCTCTTCCTTTCCCAGTTTTAAAAAACATTTCTTTCACTTTTTAGGAGGGCCTAGCAGACGCAATTTGCTAATTGTTTCACTCACATTTTTTTTAAAATTTTACTGCTTCAAGACAGGTGTCCACCAGGGCCGGCTTTAGCCGTGCGACAACCTATTTTGGCGCCCCCTCTTGACCTCCTCTTCGGATTCCCTCACTCCCACCAGGCAATAGTGGCATCATCTTTCCCTAGCACCTCTCTCACATACATTTCATTTGTTTTAATGCTCTAGTAAAGGCTAACTTTACTAGTCCACTCAGCTATCCACATAAAATACAAATCTGTTTTTTGCAGCAGGCATATTAATCCTCCACGCTACTTTATAGTGAGTCAAAACTGACCTCAGACAAAAGATCTGTCTCTCTAACAGGAACATTATTCACAAGAGTTATGGTGACATTTTTAATGTTGACTAACCGCTTGTGCACATGAAACTTTGCTTCAAGTGCTTTTAAATAACATATTGCTAAGCACAGCGCCCCCTCCCCTAAGGTCAGAGTCCCCTACAGGTCAGCGCCCAGTGTGACCGCACCAGTCGCACGCCGCTAAAGCTGGCCATGCTGTCCACCGTATTGAAATAGTATATTAAGAACTACAAATGGCTGTCACGTCATAATGTAAGTGTAAGTGATCATGGTGGGGCCGTAGCAGCATGATAACGCATGCATGCATACATACATATCATATAACTTTTTTGCCACTGCTGAACACCATCAGCAAAAAAACATACTAACCAACATCGGCAAAATCGAAAGGTCTGCGCTGACAAAGTCATGAGAGGAAACTGATTGGCTTTGTCAATGCTTGCTGTAACCACAGAGCTACAACCCCTGTGCAGTCTGGAGGCCTCACACTGTGGTTCTGTTTTTGGTCATATGCTCTCACTCCCTGATCGAGGTTTTTCAACTTTGATCTTTGTTGCAATAGAGCAAGGGGATGAACCAGGGGCAGAGCCACTGGATAACAAGGCAGAGTCAAAGGAAGGGCTAAAAAGAACAAAAGATATACTCCATTTTTGGGCTTCCACCTTTAGGTAAGTGAGTGTCACCTTCGAGGTCCACCTACACACAACTTGTAAATATATATTTTTTAACATTTGTTTTTATGAACGTTTTTCAACACATCAACATTGACATGTAGGAGTAAGGTCCACATGACATCAACTTAATCATATTATTACAAATCAGTAGATTTAATATTACATTACAGTTAAACTTATTTTTACAGCAAAAATTGTAGACATGTAAAAACATCTGCAACATGCTGAAAGCCAACAATTCGCCAGTCACATAACGTTCCACAATGTAAGTGCCTTTGCTATGGACTGAAACCTGTCTCAGAGGATATACAGATCCCTGTAGGAGGTGCACTAACGATATGAGCTTCAGCTTGATCCCAAGCTATGGGTCTGGGATTCGAACCTATAGCCTGGACAATACAGCCAGATCTCTTCAGTAGGTGCATTTTCCCACTTAGTGTTGAGATTGGGTTTGGGATCTGTGATCTGCAGGCTACATATCAATCTCAGCTGTCAGTATGACACAAGAATCAGAACCTTGCAGTTACCAGCAGATTACATATAAGAATGTAACATGTACAGATTATTTTTCTACTGCTTCATTACCTGTCTCCATCTGGTGTTTCATCTTTTTGAGCCTTTAATTTTTGCTAAGTGCACCTCTTTTTGTTCGTTTGCTGCATTATTTTCTGTTTTATTTGTCTAGTGCTTCACTTTTGTTCTACATCCTATACCACTTTTATCTAGCAGTGGGATGTTTTCTATTTTAATTTTTTCTTCCACTTTATCTCATTTTCTGTCCCAATTTTCTAGTTCAATCCATTTCCTGCAGTTGCTCCTAATTCCCTTTTTAGGCCAAAGCCTACCAGACAGCGCAGCTGTATGGATTGCTAAAGAAATCTTGGGGAGATTCAGAAAACTTCCCTGGGAAGGCACTCCGCCCTTTGCTGACCACTGAGTTTGTAACTCACATTAGCTTGTTTTCCATTTTCTGGCTTTGTTTTAGGCTCCCCAGCTTGAGCTCATCCATTCTAAGAAGCAAAGCCTTTTTACACTACCTCCTCTTGTTTTCTTCCATTTGTGTCCCTTTCTGTAAAAAGGGCTGTGAATCTTTTTCTTACTTTATACAATTTGCTGCACATTCACAGACAGAGGTCAAATGTGTGATTTTATTTGTTAAGAGTTCCAATTTGTTTTTGTTTTCAGCCTTGAAGAAGTCCGTGAGGACGAAACACGTGTTGGCTGTTACCGAATTCTCATATATTTGTTTAACATATGGACTTTAATATCTCTGTATATGTATTCGATCTTTCATTTCTAAGGATTAAAAATTCCTCTGCAAGCTTATCCATCTTGGACTTATCACTTCGGAGTGCCCTGGTTGCTCTTTCTGCCTAGCATTTTGTTTTTTACAGCACGGGACATAGGTGGTTCTCCTGTATTGCCGCCACTGTCTCTGTGCATTTCGAAACCCGTGGTGGTTGGGTTCCTGTACCAGGTTGGCACCCTCCACATGACCGTACTTTTTGACTTGTTACTCTGGATTTCTCTGTCTCAGATGTGCGACGTTTAGCATCAACCACCTTATGGAATAACGTTGATCAATTGCAAGTGGATGCTGTCTGCACTCTGTCTCGTTCCAACCTTGTATACATAAGTTTGACTGTTTATTAGTTCTGCTGTTTTTTCTGCATATTTGTATTTATCCGTTTCACATCATCATTTTTACGTGTTAAATAATGGACAAATTTGATGATAATAGAGATACCCTGCTTAAAGAACTATTTAAAACTAGTACCCAGACCAATGCACCTAATGCATCTCATCCCACACATGAGGGTCTTAGAAGTAAGTTTATCAAACTCGAACGTCTAAGAAAACAAGAACTCTCACGATGGTGGGACTATACGATCTTACAAAAATACATGGAGAATAACCAAATCCCGAGGGGCCTGAGGGTCATTTTATTTCCATCCTTTGATGACCTCAGCCCTGACCTACTCAAGGAGTGGGAACAACTGCTGATCACCTCATCATATGGTATGATGGACATACTTATTCGTGATGCCAAGGCCAAGCGGGAGAAACTCTTACAGGACATTGCACTGTTAGAAAAAGAGATTAATGAGGTAGATTCACCGGATATTAAAACAAAAAACTTTAACATTCTCAAGGAGGTCCTACAAAGACACCAACTATATATTAAGGACAAGAAAGTACATAAACTTAGGAGGGATGACAATGACTATAAGAATGGTAGGGTCTTTACCTTTGCACGAAAGTATGATAATTCCAAATTGGACAGCAATAGGGAATCCCCAATCACTAGATCTAACCCCTCCTCCTCAAATCTTACAACTAGCGACACTGATATATCCAGCATCTCTAGTGGGACTAGTGAAGACACCAGGGATCAAATACTCCTGCCCCCCACCACACATAGGTCACCTTTTTTATTAGAACTGGAGAGATTCCGGAGGGGCCAAAAACAACTTCAAAGAAGGGAGGAAGTAACCACAAGGCCATCAGACGGGGGAAGCACAAGTACAAACACAAACAGACGACCGGAGGGCGTAGCCACACGTTCAACAACTCGCAATGCTCAACAATGACTGGCATCCTTAACCCTAACAATGACACTCCTAGTGCCATTTCTATTGTCAATCTATCCTCCATGACTTTGAACCCTAACCAAACCAACATACTTAAAAAAGGCTTAGGATTTGTGCCTACGACACTTCCGGACTTTACAGAACTCCGTATCAGTCTGTTCAAATTTGTTCGCAAATGCAAACTCTATAAGTATTTTTACGATGTAAACACCCCGGCTCGGGCCAATACTGTCTTATACCATACTCCCAGCACTATGACCATTAAGGATGTTAAAGACATCCAAACCTTGCTCTCAATTGAACACAAGGAGGGACCCATGCCTTCTCTTACAGAGATCCTTACTGATCTTAACATAGACCCCAATACCAGGTCCTACAGTGGTTTAAAGACAAGCTCCAAGTTCACGCCTATAATACCCAGGGACTTTGCAATTGACACCTTCTTGAATAAGGTTACCAACGATTTATATCGCATGGAGGAACAGTACTTGTCAGGATACAAATCCATCCCTGAGCATAACATTACCCTGGCCGAAAAACAAGCCTTATTCTCACTTGGTACTTGCAAAGACATAGTCATCAAAGAAGCAGATAAGGGTGGGAACATTGTGATTATGGACAGAGCAGATTACATATCTGAACTGGATCGGCAACTGTCAGACTGCACTGCATACCTCAAACTCACCTCTAACCCCATGCCGGGAGTCAATAGTTGCATCTTACAAAAACTTCAAACATTCCTAAACCATGATTTGATACTTATACAACAACACACCTACCTCGCCATGCATCTACATACTACAGAAAGTACACAAAACTGGCCCATTTCCCCTGGGTAGACCCATCATTTCTGGCATTGGCTCCCCTACGGAGAAATTTTCGGAATACATAGATATTTTCCTCCAGCCACTTGTCCAGAATTTACCCTCGTACATCAGGGACACCAAGGACCTACTGTGTAAAATCATTGATTATGACTGGACTGATGGCCACTATTTAGTCACGTTGGATGTCACTTCATTGTACACGAGCATCCCGAGAATAGAGGGACTTACTGCCATCCAACACTATATGGACACTAGGGATGCCTCCCTTTTAGACCATACTAACATGCTCATGGACCTGATAAGTCTGGTCCTGGATAATAACATCTTCTTACATAATGGATGTTGGTATCGCCAGATACAGGGAGTAGCCATGGGGGCTACATTTTCCCCATCTTATGCGAATCTCTATATGGGGTACCTAGAGAAAACACATGTGTGGCGCTCCTGTCCTCCACCCCTAACACAAAACATTCTATATTGGGGCAGATACATCGACGATATCTTAGTTTTTTGGTCAGGCGATGCACCCTCGCTCCTACTCTTTATTGAACACCTGAACAACAATATCTTCAACATTAAATTCACTCATGAGGCCAGTCAATCTTCCATCAATTTTTTGGACCTTACCATTTATATTGAGCATGGCAAAATATGTACCAGACTCTTCAGAAAGCCCACAGCATGCAATGCTGTCCTGCACGCCACTAGTTCACATCCAAAATCCCAAATCAATGCTATCCCCTATGGGGAAAGCACCAGGATCCGCCGTAATTGTAGTGAGGAACAGATATTCCGTGAAGATCTACGCAACATTGAACAACGTTTCAGGCATAGAGGCTATCACCCCCAGACCCTCAACAAAGCCGTCAATAAGATCATAAAAATCAAACGCCCTAACTTACTTACTAACACTAAGAAGAACGATTCACAGGAACACATCTCTCTGGTTATAAAACATAGTGCACTTAGCTCCCATATCCACAAAACTGTACGCAAACATTGGCCAACAATACTAACATAAAAAAATGGGCTTACTGTAAACCCTAGTATCATCTACATGAGGGGCACCACCCTACGGGATCAGCGATGTCATAGCTTCATGCCATCTGAGAGTAGGGATACTTGGCTGCCCAAACCGCCACCTGGCACCTACAGATGTGGACATTGTAACATCTGTTGTTACATTAAAGACAAGACAGTGAGTTTCCAGTACAACACTCAGATCACGCATAAACTCAAACACTTTATAAATTGTAACACGAGTTATGTGGTGTACTGCATTGTCTGTACGTGTGGGCTTATTTATATGGGAAGCACCATTCGACCTTTAAAAGAGAGAATTCAAGAACATTTGAGAGCCATTCGGTCTTCCAACATTAACTATCCCTTTGCGATCCACTACAATGAGACCCATGGACACAGAGAAGTTTTGGACATATATATCCATGGGGTTGACTCTGTAAATAGGATGCCTAGAGGAGGCAACCGCATTTTGGCCCTTAGACGCCTTGAAAGTAGGTGGATCATTAAATTACGAGCGGTAGTATAGGGCCTCAATATCCATAAGGACCTTCATGTATTCCTCTGAAAATAGGTACCGTGCCCCTTCTCCTCATTATATCCTCACTATGTGATCAGTAACTTTCCTATCCATAGGATATAACTTTGGATCTATCTACATTTCATAGTCTTCCCCAAGGGGTGTAAAAAATAGTATACGGGTACCAGGAAACTCACTTCTGTGTTATCAATTTGCTGCCTATTTTTAACCTTTCCCTTCTTCCTTTTTTGTGTTTACAATACATGTGTTAATGTACCTTGTAATAGTATTGGCAATCCACTGTACCTTTCGAAATTGCGTAGATTTGTCTCTCTTTACAAACTTTGGAGTGCTCTCTTTGTGTCCTCTATATCATGCCGTAACGACAATGTTAAGAGCACTATATATAAACCATGTCTCATTATAAACATGCTGTACGCTGTTAGATATATATTCCTAATTGATGTCCATGCATTTATATTATGCTTAATGTCCTGCATTCTCTCTTACCGATGCAACATTGCAAAGAACTCACTTCACATGCACCCTATATACCTCTTTTCTTTTTAAGGGGATTTGTCTACAACCAACTATTGTATCTATGTCAAACTCTGGTGATGGGATCTCCTTGTTTTCTGTATACAACAGTCCCAAAGTATGGGCTTTCTCGACTTTAGTACTGGCATTCACCCGGTTTTCTCGAGTTCATCTCTACTTATCTTTCACGTTGCTATCAAGGCACGAAGGCGCGGACACCCGCGCAAACACATACAATATGGCGCCCATGGAATGCGTCTCTATACGGGTGTTCTATGCCCGCTTTTCAGTTAGGTAAGGTGTTAGTCCTTCGTTCATTTCAGAGTGCGCGTATTTACACGCCGACACTCCACAACGTCTTGTTTCCGCATTGGAACGCGACAACGTTATCACGCGCTGTTAATCTATTACACGGACCGCTGTGTCTAGATTCCCGGATCCTGGGGAAGTATGGGTAAGGGTTTATGCTTTCCATTCTTTTCGCCTCTATTTTTCTTTAAATAGATTTCATTAGGGTAAATTGGAGGCACTGTCTAGGGAGGGCATCATGCCTCTACGCACGGAGGTAGACTTTGACACTGCTAATATAAAGTTTGATCTGACAAGCACGGAGCTTAGCCACTAGGATACTTTAATGTGTGCATTTTCTTAAAAGATACCAGTCGCATGACCCTATCTACTCGTTTCTCTGGACGGGAGTTTTGTCATACACCTCATTTGACTTGAACTATTTGGCAGCGTTTTACTGTGTACTATCTGGCGATCAGCCCATTTCCAAAATAGAACATTTAAACGCATTCTTTTTCTCTCATAGTCATCGCAAGGTAACTTTAATTACTCCTTTATACCTTAGTTGCTGCTTTCGGGTCTATTTCATGCTTCTAATGGAACTTTTTCTCCCCTCCTCTTGCTTTTAATTCACAGACTGGGTCTACTTTGGCCTTTGCCACAGTGTATCTCCTATACTACGGATACACTCTACAGGATAGTCCATCTGCTTTATAAAAGCATTTTTTCCTGTGAGATAAGGAGCTCCATTTTTACTTTGATGGAGGACTCATTGGTTACCCATGGTAGGTTTGTATTTGCCTTCCTGCACCGCATCCCTGTCACATTACTTTTAGACTAGAAACTCACATCAATAATTCAATTTCTTTTGGGTCTCCTCCACAGATGTAGAATCTTCATTCGGAGTACTAACGGAAACATTTTAGTTAACCCTACTTCTGTCCTCGAGGTAATCTACACTTCTCTACGGACACTATCTTGTCTCACTTATATGCATAGGATGTGAACTTTATCACTATCCTTTATCCTGGGGTTAATGAGCACCCTCGTTTTTGCACGCATTTTCCCTTGTGATGGTTTTTCACTGTCTTGCTCACCTACACATAATCTTTCTTTCTCATTTTTGCCTATATTCACCGTTATGCTTTTTAGAGGGCTTTTCTTTTGATACACAACACTGTAAGACTATGGGTTATCTCTATTCTTACTATGCTCACACTTTAAATGGGCGTTTACATTGTATGCAAAAAATGTCCGCTTGCTGCTAACTTCAATTCTAAACTGACATGTCACTCATATTTGTACCTACCGGCTGGTAGTGATTTTAGTTGTTAAGAGTTCCAATTTGTTTTTGTTTTCAGCCTTGAAGAAGTCTGTGAGGACGAAACACGTGTTGGCTGTTACCGAATTCTCATATATTTGTTTAACATATGGACTTTAATATCTCTGTATATGTATTCGATCTTTCATTTCTAAGGATTAAAAATTTCTCTGCAAGGAGTGCCCTGGTTGCTCTTTCTGCCTAGCAAGAGGTCAAATGTCAGGCTCTGTCTTCCAAGGGAGCTCGGTGTTTACTTTTCTTCCTCTTACTTCAAAGTGAGAGGATTTATGTGACAATCCTCCTCGATACTGGGGATAGGTAAGGGTTTTTTAAAGCTTCCAGCACACAACAACATTTAAATGAACTGTGCAAGTATTTCAGAATCTATCAGAATTGGGAAAGCACAAAAGAAGCACATTTCTATTAATTCTGAAGTGTGTTGAAAAGAAATACTTTAATATGATCAAAACAAATCATTACACTAGATGATGCCGTGTCCACATTTTGTGCGCTGTATAGTTTCATTCGTAAGACGTATGTCTGAGCAAATATAATGGTCATTTCAATTGAAAATGAGTTGTCTGTAGTGGGAGTGTGTTACCACCCCATGCATGCTCCACCATGCACCACTACACTCTACGCAGCTGCACTCTACACAACTCCAGTCTACGCCACTCCACTCTACTCTGCCCAACTCCCCTCTAAGCCAATCCACTCTAGGCAACTCTGTAACACTGCACTCTGCGCCACTACACTCTATGCAAATGCACTTTACTCTGTACCACTCCACGCCCCTGTGTTTGATTTAACTTTAATCTACTGTGCACCACTGCACTCTACACAATTATACTCTATGCCACTACACTCTAAACCACCGTTCTCTACCCTGCACCACACAATTCTGCACCAGTCTACATCAGTACATGCTATGCCACTCTACTCTGCACCACTGCACTCTAACATGCACCACTCTAATCTATGCCATTGCATTCTATACCACTACATTGTATGCCCCTGAACTCTAAGCCTCTGCACCCTGCGCCACTATTCTGCAACACTGTATGCCAATGTACTCTACACCAGTCCACTCTACGCCACTCCACTCTAGTGTATGCCACAACACTCTTCTCTACACCACTCTATAGCACTACATTCTACACCACTGCACTCTACTCTGCACCACTCTATTCTACACCACTCTACTCTATGCTACTGCATTCTATGCTGCTGAACTCTACGCCACTCTACACCACTGTACTCAATGGTACTTTACTCTGCAACATTGTACTCTACACCAGTCTACTCTGCTCTACTCTGCTCTTCTGCATTCTTTGCCAATGTATTCTATGCCACTGCAATCTACTCTGCATCAAGCCACTCTTTTGCCACTGAACTCTGCAGCACTCCACCCCACTCTATCCCACTGCACTGTGTAGCACTGTCTCTACTCTGCACCACTCTGCACCATTCTACTCTGCACCACTGAACTCTACACCACTCTCTGCTACTATGCACTACTCTACTCTATGCCACTGCACTATACACAAGTCCACTCGACACAACTCCATTCTACGATACTCCAGCCACTAAATTTTTTCCATACTGAACAGCGGACACCCTGGTGAACAACATGGCTAAAACACACTGGCAAAACTAACAGCTCTTGCATAGACAAGAACCATTGGCGCAGTCAATGCTTGTTTGTCATGGATTGCTCTTGTCATGCTTCTGCACTGCTTATTCCTAGTCACATTCTTGCTCTGTCCTTATTACCAACGTTGTCTTCCTTTCCCTGTGTTAGCTGTGTAAGTCTCTCTACACTGATGAGCCCAGGTCACATGAGCAGCTTCAAAGAGCTCAGATATGCGTGGCTGGTGGGGTAACCTCGCCCATAAGGATGCTGCCCAGTGGAAAAGACCCAAGAATGACCATATGGTTCAGACTTCAAACACATAGTGTGCACACAAGTGTGCACACACCACGCATTTCTCTCTTAATCTGTACAGTGCCAACTAGTCAGTTCCAGACGTTGAAGCTGCCCTACTTTGGGTGCTGGGAGCAGGAAAGAAGGTCTACCAAAACAAGGATGTGGTGGGCAAACTAAAATATGGAATTAAGTCACCACATTACATAAACTGATGACATAACCATATCACCTCTGTTTCACTTCGAAGCTGTAGATTAAACTGCGCTATGCATGTTATATATGGGTTAAAGGACCCCTGTTCCGTATAAGGATATTGCCAGCCAATGAGGAATTCTGTACCCATACGAAGGATAGTAGGCTCCCATTTATTATATACATGTATGTACAATCACTAACTAATAATGCACCTGTTCATATACAAACAAGGCATTTATACGTATCTACTTGTTTTTCTTATGAACATTTAATTGCTCAAGGTATAAAATACAAACTAGGGAATGCGAAGGTGGTTTTATGAAGCGCAGCACTCAGGCAGTTCTCCTTGATACGTGGAGCTCCTCAAGATAATGATAACAGTGACGTCTCCTGTGACATCCCATTATACATGACACAATAATGAAAGTGAGCAAAGGGACACAAGTTTGTGTTTTCATCCAAGGATCTCAGACGCTAGCGTTTAATTTGTGCTCTGCACTGCTCTCCTGCCTGCACGAGCATTATACAAACAAGTATTGGCAAAGCCAATAGGTTTTGCCTATGTAAAATCTATTAGGTTTGTGAGTCTTGTTTTACTTTCCAAGGCTGATACAAACTGCATACCACTGTTTGGTGCCTGTTTGCTGCAGGCGTGCACAACCAAAATTGTAAGTCAGTCAACAGATGTTATTCGCGATGATGAAATCTTTCTAACAAACACATACGGGGAGAGGTATTGACTTAATGGCTAGAGCAGCCGACTTTGAAGCTGGGGAACCAGGTTCTAGTCTTGGCAGGAGGCTCAACATCGTGTGATTTGGGGCAAAAAACAATCTCTCTGTGACTGAAAATGAATGTGTCCATCTGTAATGCAACTAGTGCTTCAATAACTTTGGGTCAAGTTCGTTCTATCTAAGAAAAAAAAAAAAAAAAAAAAAAGAACGAACAGCGAGAGGAGGTAGTGAACAAACACAAGGGACATGTGAGAAGCAACAGGGTGGGGGGAAGGTGATAGGGAGCACATGTATACCAATGTTTGATGTATGTTTGTTGCAGAACGATTTGGAGGAGTGCCCAAACAAAATTTAATGTCATCAAACTGATGTTATTGATGATGAACTCTTTCTAACAAGCACGGGCATGATGAGGATGTGGCGTAACTGCTAGAGCGGCTGACTTTGAAGTTGGGGAACAGGGTTTGAGTCTCAGTGGGAAGAACAACATCCAGTGATTCTGGACAAATCACTTAAACTCTTCGTGCTTGAAAATGAATGTGTCCTTTGTAATGCAACTGGTGCTCATGTAAAACTCTCTTTGGGTCGTGTTTGCACTATCAAAAATTGCAGGAAAAAAAAAAGAACGAACAACAGAAGGGGGTGGTAAACAAACATGAGGGACGTGTGGAAAGCAACAGCGTGAGGTGATAGGGAGCACAACCAATGGGCAGGTGAAAGGGTAAAGCAGCACAAGTGAGCCAAGGGAGGGCAAGGAGAGTGCAAACCAAAAAACAAACATCAATTCTGTGCAGAAAGACGATGGAACACATGAAACCGTATGGAGCGTGGGGAAGAAATTACAAAGTACTTCAAAAGTGCGCAGCCAGTGGAAGGACACTGGCTGCCAGCCTCTGGCCATCAGCCAGAAACGATACTTGGTCCAACTCCACAGAACAGCCAGGAAAGAGAGGATATGAAAGCTGATGGCGTGAGAAACTGCTCATGACCAGCGAGAAGCAAGAAAATAAGAGTGACTGCAAAGCATATGAATTATAAGTAATTGGTGGGCAGTAAGCCCCTTTCAATTTTTTTTTTTTATTACAAGAGACTTCGCAAGCGGGAGTGCAATCAAAACCTAAAAATAAACCTCAGCTTATTATTATTATGCACAGAAGTGTAATAATAACATTTACAGTTATTTTTTATATTTTGAATAAAATATACTGTTTTCACAAAAATGGTTAACTGCATCTGTTAAATATTCAAAGTGACAGTCTTTTAATAACAA
Source organism: Pleurodeles waltl (assembly GCF_031143425.1). Classification (NCBI taxonomy): domain Eukaryota; kingdom Metazoa; phylum Chordata; class Amphibia; order Caudata; family Salamandridae; genus Pleurodeles; species Pleurodeles waltl. Next base: position 1,419,233,190 of record NC_090445.1, read on the forward strand.
AAATAAATTTATAAGCTTTGCCATTTTACTTGATAAATCAAGCGTTCAACAATCTTTTTGTTAAAACTATTGTGCTTTGCTCAACCTTTAAGGAAAGTGGCAAATTACAATAGTTCCAACTATGTACTGCCACAGCACCGACCTTCTGCTTTGCTAAGTAGCATATTTAACAATTTGTCAGTTCTTCAGAAAGTTGATGTCAAGGTGGAACAGTTTTGTCCTTTGACTACATCTGTTAGACAGCTCCATCCAGATCAGCCTGAGGCAAGTTCAGGCAAGGAGGAGAATTGCAAGATTGGGAATTTCTGAATAAAAAAACACTATGTGAGCTGCTTTCACGAACATAAACAAGCATTGGCAATGCCAAAAGTTCTACGTTATGAATGCACTGACCAGCCAGACCTAAAATCCATGTATGTTAATAACTGCCCCTCTTCCATCTGTATTGCTGCCAGAAAAAAAAAGCACACCACCAAAAATTATCTAGTTCTCTTTAATAGCAGAGCAATGTCATGTGTACTTCCCTGAAAGTCCAAGCTCAGGCAGCAGCAGAAGTAAACAAAATGATCACAGCTTTGTGGAGGGTAAGCACATTTTTTGTGGAACGACACAACTTCAGCCCAATCAAAACATGTACTCCTGGCTCACAATATTTGGGTGGAGCCAAAGCCCCTCTTCAGGTGTTTCTCACAATTGTTTGTCGACAGCTCTGCTGTCAAACCACACTATAAAAAGTGTGACAACACCCTTATCAATAGTTTCCAGCCACTTTGACCTCTCACTCGTGTGAGAGCTGTTAAATGATGATGTGTCATTTGCCAAAAAATGAATGGCTCTGAACCGTTAGCTGATGTTGAGTTCATAATTAACAAGTTTTGGCAAATCAAACAGGCTTGATGCTCACTTCCGAGCACTGCCAAAACCAATAAGTAATGCCTGCAGCAGTTCAAAACAAAAATGATTGCTTTGGATATATGTTGCATTCATGGAATAAGGAAATAAATGTCTGATTATGAAGTACTCTTTTAAGGAGTAAGATAGTTCCTCATGCACTTCAGTTGTGGGGAAAGAACATACCCAAACAGCCATCAGATAAAAGGTGAGGCAGAAATGCTTCTGTGGGCAGAGCCAAGATGTGACTAAAAATATCTCGAGCCAATGGCGAAGGTGTCCAAGCAGAAAAGGTCAATGTCTCAAGGAGACTGACAAAAACCCCTTTGAAGTAAGTACAGAATGACTGCCAAAGATGTTGCAAACACCATTACACAAACTAACACAAAACTACATAAGAAAATAGGGCATCCTGTATTTATTAGAGCAGAGGAGGCTGGAGTCCTATAATAGGGATTTTGCCACCACTACACTAAATGCAGAAATGTTCCCAATGTCATACCCATCCACATATTTTGAATCCTTTTTTTCATTGCCCCTGTGACTTGTTTCGAGACAGGAAGCAAACAGACAGAATGTGAGGGGAGAAATGTGTGCAAGTAGTCTAAACCATGGGCAGTTGGTCTGGTAGTATTCTAGCCCAAAGTTTTTCGCTTGCTGTTGACTCTAAACAGGGGTCCACCTTATGGATTTCAGTACTGACCCTGCACCTCATGTGAACAGACGATCCGGAACTGCACACAGGGACCACCAGAAGGAAACACAGGAAACGCCATACTGGTTATGGCCTTGTTAGTGCCATACAGTGAGGTATAATTTGGGTTCTGTGACATAGCATGCAATGACCCATGTCTGGGCAAACACTTATCCACCAATAACCCTTGGTTAGTAAACTAATCAAAGTCTTGAAATTGCCTTATTTGTTTAAAAAAAAAAATAATAATAAATTTGGGAATCCCATAATTTGCACTATTTGAAAAGAGTGTCCCACACTGATCACAACATTGGGGTCACATGCCTTACTTTTGGTAAACAGGACGGTGGTTTAGGCTACTGGTGGTGAGCAGATAAGGCATAACACATTGGAAAATATTAACTGACCAGCATTCCTAATTGTTATTTGATCCCTGTTGCTTGCTCTTTACATTACTTCAGAGTGCAGGACATGTATGTTAGGTTTGTCACACAGGCTGCCAATGTTGCCAGTTTTTCTCACTTACCTGGTCCTCTTCTGAAGCCGATGGCGCTATGGGTGAGTGGATCCTCTAACCTCTGTCAGGTTTCTATGGCTGCTGTTTCAGAAGGCGGCAATCAGAACCTATAGTGCCTAATGGTAGAGTGTGTTGAGAAGAGAACTGTCTGGCATGTAGCAAATTTGCATTTCTTCTGGATCCTCTTAGGACTCTATACCCTAGTAGCAGTCGTCTTGAGAAGAGGCAGAATTGCCCTTTTGAAATCGTACCATATCACCTTGCCTCTTTACCAATGGGGAGCCATACTGAAGTTAAGAAGAGTAGGCCTGGAAAGTATACTGAAATAAATGTGTCTCGTGGACAGCATATAAGACTCTTAACACTCCAACTTTTCAGTCAAGTCTATGTCCCAAAGCAACAGTCAACAGAGCAGCATGCTCCTTCAAATAACTGTACAACCTGAATGAAGAACAGTAGCAAGGTAATAGGTGGGAGAGTTATGACCCATTATATGGTCTTTGTGTTGTCGAAATGTGCTCCAAGAAAGTTAATTTGCAGAATTGTAATGCACTCTGGAGACAAATCCTAAACTATTAAAAAACTCTACTTTGGACTGCCTGTCACAAGGCCCACCCATTATCTCAACTCAACAGCAAGGAAAGCTCAACACCGATTCCACACCACAAACACTCATTCACTCTAAGGACACGCCACTGAAGACCCTCACGGGAAAGCTTCAGTCACATACTTACTGCATCAAAAAGTCTAACATACAATGACTTTCCATAAGGTGTGCTACATACAGGCAATGTAGCATAGCAATCTTGAAGGTACAGCTATACCACAATACTGCAATCTACCTGGAACACTCTGTTTTAGATTGCTTGTATCTCACAGTTGCCAACGTGGAGTAGAGCGGTTTAGGGAAACAAGAAACAGTCATCCCCAACACCACAACCTGCAAGAATAGCCACTACAACAATCATGTATTGGCGTTATCTAGCACTTAATGAGCATTACCCCCTCTTCGCTACAATATAACCAGTGAAAGTACCACATTTAAGATCCAGAGGTTACCTCATTAACTCCTTTCTATCGGTGACAGCCTACATTCAATCTCAATATTATTGTAGATAGAATAAGCTTATTTTAGATACTTGAACAACTTAAGGGTTTTGGGTGAGACAGGCCGCTGGACTTCTCAGGTTTGTAGAGTTGCAGGTATGCACCTGACCATATTAATAGTGCTAAAAAAAAATAAAAAAAATAAAAAATAAAAATACAGCTTTTGGACTAATATAGGATCGTGCAGAGTGCCTGGATTGCTGGTCTCCATTTCTGGTACCAGCGCACTGTTTTTCAAAGGGTTGTGAATAAAAGTGATTCTCTCCTTCTGGATACTTGAGAACCATTAAAACATATCGACCCTTTGGATGTGTCAGTTTACATGTCCTGTTTTTCTAAATCTTTTAACTACCAACATTTTGACTCATTAGGCTCATTAACTTTTGACCCCCGATACAATTTTAACAATTTTACCTCTACACAAACACACTTGAAGTGCTTCTCTTAATGCAACAGCAATGTTACTCATATTGCCAGCTGTAGGTGGCCACCAATGTACCTTCACTTCATTTCATTAGCAGTCAGTAGACAAACAGTTGAACACTGTTCTATTTTCTGCCTGTATTACTTTGTTACTATCCCGAGGTTACGTAGCCTAATCATGAGACAGAAGAGCAATGGATAGTGAACGTCACTCTACTGAGCTTTGGTTCTACAGAGCAAGCAACATATGATAGCAGCGCATCAACTTGGCAAATCCATTACACTTCAGACATCTGTCTGGGTGATTATCGGTCCCTGCAAACCCAGATAAAGCTCCTCCACCTGAAAGCCCTAATCAGAATTCAGACCCGGTTCCCTCTGAGTCCACCACAGGTACAGCTCAACTACCTTATGTCACTCGATCTGGTCGAACTGTGCGAGCACCCAGATGGCTGATAAAGGAACTTTATTGCTAGTATTTGTTCATGTTTCTTTGTGTGTCTTTTTGTCTTTTACAAGAGATGTAGTGTCTTGGGACTGTGAGCATTAAGATCCCGCAGCTAGGGAGCAGACTCAAGGAAAGGGATTACGCAATCAATGTGGGAGGCGTGGTCTGTAACTGCTATAGGATATTCAGAAGTTAGTTGAATGCTGTACGCTGAGGAATAGACATTTGATAATAGCTCTGTGTGGCATGTTCTTGTGCATGCTCCCGGCTGCAGACGATGCAACACACTTACCAATGTTGTAGCTACTGCTGTAGGTGGCTCAGAGCAGTTGTCTTTTAAATTTATTAAAAATCTATGTTCCTTTTGTCACCAGTTTTTTAATTTAGAATACAGTCAATAAAAGGGTCTCAGGAATGTCGCCTCTCTAGGTAAAATAAAGATTTGTCTCTTGTAGTGCTCCCCATCCACCGATTTAAAAAAAAAAAAAAAAACATTCTCGGCACTGTTTGGATAGTTTCACACTCCTTCTGAGGCATATAATTCTATAACAATTCCCAGGACACATAGTGCACCTCCACAACGTCCAATCTAATGTTTCACTACCAACAACATACCAAAAGACATTTTGAGTAAGTTTTGCAACTTCTGGGGTGAAGGTTTCGCATCTGCCTGCCCCTGTAGGCAACTATGGCCTGGATTTGAGAGTGAATAGTTGCTGATATAAACACACGTGTTTTAGTGAAACAAGATGGACTGGAGTATGCACTTACCTTAGGACTGAGGGTGTCCCTGTGGCAAACAGCCCTCGCTCTCCGTCTCCATGTATGGAATTTTGATTTCGTTCTCCCAGAGACATTAAGAAAAAAATGTAGGAGCCTGTAAAGTTTATAGAATTATATGCCTCAGAAGGAGTGTGAAACTATCCAAACAGTGCCGAGAATGTTTTTTTTTTTTTTTTTTTTTGTTTTTTTTTTTTTTTTTTTTTTAAATCGGTGGATGGGGAGCACTACAAGAGACAAATCTTTATTTTACCTAGAGAGGCGACATTCCTGAGACCCTTTTATTGACTGTATTCTAAATTAAAAAACTGGTGACAAAAGGAACATAGATTTGTAATAAATTTAAAAGACAACTGCTCTGAGCCACCTACAGCAGTAGCTACAACATTGGTAAGTGTGTTGCATCGTCTGCAGCCGGGAGCATGCACAAGAACATGCCACACAGAGCTAGTATCAAATGTCTATTCCTCAGCGTACAGCATTCAACTAACTTCTGAATATCCTATAGCAGTTACAGACCACGCCTCCCACATTGATTGCGTAATCCCTTTCCTTGAGTCTGCTCCCTAGCTGCGGGATCTTAATGCTCACAGTCCCAAGACACTACATCTTTTGTAAAAGACAAAAAGACACACAAAGAAACATGAACAAATACTAGCAATAAAGTTCCTTGATCAGCCATCTGGGTGCTCGCACAGTTCGACCAGATCGAGTGACATAAGGTAGTTGAGCTGTACCTGTGGTGGACTCAGAGGGAACCGGGTCTGAATTCTGATTAGGGCTTTCAGGTGGAGGAGCTTTATCTGGGTTTGCAGGGACCGATAATCACCCAGACAGATGTCTGAAGTGGGGGGAGTCCCTTGTAATGGATTTGCCAAGTTGATGCGCTGCTATCATATGTTGCTTGCTCTGCACGACTGAGGTTCAACATTAAATGGAGGATCTGTCTTTCATTTCCACTTATGTTTGACAAGAAATCGGTCACCCTCATCGAACACAACATCTCAAGTCCGACCACGTTGATCAGTCTATGTATTCATCTGACGTTTCAGAGCAGTATCAATAGTACAAACCTCGTCATCTGCTCAGAGGCCCATTGTGGTAATTTGGTTCTTTAATCTTTCCCAGACATCACAGTGGTAGGTTCTCTCACCAGTGATAAAGTGAGGAGCTGACTAATAGGCATGGATGGCTTGGAACAATGCTTGACTCCCCTCAATGCTCTACATCAAGGCACTCATTATAGAGTCCCCATAAATCGTTCTACAACACAGTTTGGCTTGAGGCTACGGGGGAGTGCATTTCTGATGCCTGACATCGAGTCAGAAGTTGAAGAAACTGGGAATACTCGTCAATGACCACCTTGAGGTGGTGTCTGTTTGCCAGGAGCCCAAGGAGCCCAAAGAGGTGTTATCCACTCTGTCCCATCCATGGATGGAAGGTAGGACATGTTTAGGTGATGCTGGGTCATGTGCTAGACAGGCAATATCATAAACAACACTCCTTCAATTCCCTCTCAACCTTCTCGCTCAAGCAAGGGAACAACACTTCAAGGCCCTCTTCATGCGTACAAAAGTCCTTCAGGAACAAGTTTCATGACTTGCTGTCTCAGACTCGCAGGTATGACAAACTGGTATCTTCTTAGCACAATACCTTCATTGGTGACAAACAGTTCTGTGAAAAATTGATTTCTTAACTTGGCGTGATGGCTCCATTTTGTCTAACATTTCACTTCCATTTGTTCTGTGCCTTAGCAAAACGGTATGTCTCAGTCCTGCTCAATTTTTCTTTCTTGCAAATGTGCTGGTTTCTTAGAGTTGCTTTCGAAACTAAGCAGATGGGCTAATCACCCCATGTTCTTAGAAATGTTATCTCTGTGTTTGAACATCCTGTTCTTGTGGTTCAAATGTGTTACAGGAAATGTTCGCTTGAACATGTTTGAAATTATGACGCATGTATAGTGTGTTAAAGTGTTTTTTTTTTTTGTTGCAATAAAAGACAAAGGCTGAGGGAAAGGTCAGTTGCTTTGCCTAAAGTGTTCCTTTTTGACACTCTTTGGAGGTGACCCTCTGCAGTGAATAAAATGCTATCTTGAAGTATAATCCGAATCCTTGTATTCTATCTTGTAGAAAATCAGCCTCAAGAAGAGACTTGTAAATTTATTTCACAGTTCATCTTGGACATTTTGGTATTTGTGAACATCGTCACTTAGAGGTTGAACACACTGTCTCCATGATTGTGCTGAGATAATATTTTTAAGGGCCAGGCATGCCCTCATCAGCATTTGTGGCGACTATAATCTGCTCAATGGACAGAGCCGCAGGTGTGCTAGCCTTCATAATTAAATTGATGTATTCCTCTGCAGTTTTCAACATTGAGTTGTGCCGCTGCAGGGGCATTCATGAGAAATAATCTGCGAGGTTTTGATTCTTGCCTAATTTGTGCACAGTCATTTAGTAGTACTCTTGCAGGTGAGGGGACATCTTGGCCTTCAGATTTCCGAAAATGCTAAGTAGAACCTTGTGGTCGGTGATGGTCATGAAATGCTGTCCGTACAGAAACACATGAAAATGCTCACAGGCCCATACTACAGCTAGACTTTCTTTTTCAGGCTGGAAGTAGGATTGTTCTGTGTCGGGCAAGCGTTGACTGGCATATGCCATGATGCGCGCCTGTACATTCGGATGTCCACTATGCTGAGCAAGGACGACTCCCAGCCCCACTAGGCACACATCAACTGTGATCTCAGTATGCATCTTAGGGTCAGAATATGCCATCTCAAACGCATGTTTTATACTTCTGAAACTGGGGTTACATTCAGTGGACCATCGGAACTGAATATTTTGTTTTGTCAGGTCTTGCAATAGGGCAAAATCAGGAATATACAGTGAACAATAGCCGGCCATGCCCAAGAAGGACAGTACTATGGAGACATCTTGTGGAGGACTGGTAGCAGACCATATTCACACTTTATCCGGATCAGAAGTCATCCCTCCAACAGAAAACACATGCCCAAAGAATTTGAGTTTTGTTACATGAAATTCACATTTTCCAGCATTTAATATGGGACCTTCATCTGTAAGTAACTGACACACTTGTTTGAGAACTCTATTATGTTCTTTTCACGTTGCGCCAAATACCAGTATGTCATCACTGTAATTGAAGGATTGTGTAATAGGCTGAATAATTCTACGTATCACATCTTGAATCACTTCTGCAGCAGATGACACTCCACAGCTCGACCTTTTGTATCTGAACAAACCAACATTAGCCCAAAAAGTTGTAACATATGTGCAGTTTTCTTCCAATTCAAGTTGGTGCTACTCTTTGTTCAAGTCAAGAGAGGAGAAGGCTTTGGCTCAATTCAACAGCAAGAGTATATCTGCAGTGTGCATACCAGGATGCCTTTCTCTTTGGATTGGTTTGTTCGTGTGGTGCATATCCACTTAGATGTTTATTGCACCTCCACTGTCCTTTTTTTGGCACTATCACTATGGGTGACAACCACAAAGTGGGACCAGTAGAATGCTTGATAATGTTGTGTCTCAGGACAGTTCTTTCATGACTGCTTCTCATAGATGAAATGCTATCCTGCGGTGTCACTGTGCAACAGGTTGGATATCTTCATTAATGTGGAGTTGCACCTTTATCCTCTTTAGTCTTCATAGGCCATGGAACAAGGCCGGAAACTGATGCGCAATGTCAGATTGTGTATTTAGGCTGTTATTGATAGCTGTCAGTACCATTTCATCAGAAGTTACAAAACTAAGTAAACGCACACTAGATGGAGTACCTTGAAGAACGTGGACCGGGCCTGCACAGATGTCTTCTTGTGCCACAACGTTGCTGTGAATAATTCTTGACTTCATAACGATTTGGAAGCAGCCCATGTATACACCTTCGTATTTAATGCTTTAAGACACGGTACAGGTGTTCAACTACCATAATGTTGATCGATGCACCGCTATCAATTACAAAGTTTATAGGTCAACTGTTGGCCTTGAGTTTGATTTTAGGGCAATGTCCATGTGAGTTATTTTGTTTCACTAACTCAAGTGTTATATTTGATGGTCTTCCTTGCAAGCGGCAAGGCTCACATGTGCACATTGCTCCTTTTTATTTATGATCATTGCACATTCTTCCTCTTCACTGTTGCTCGATGGTGACACCTAGGAACTTGTGCAGGGTGACTTTGATGACAAATTACTTCATTTGGTTTCCACCTGTCGCAGTTGAGGTTTCCTTTTGTCTTTGTGGGCATGGTGACAATGCTTCTGGAACTTTCCGGCGTCCATTTTCTCATCTTGCCATGACACACTTGGTTGTTCCTTTGCTGTGTAAGCCGTTATGAAATGATGCTCCTTCCACACCCCTTGCATGTTTGTTCGCTGGCTGGACATTTATCCTCATGTGAAAATGAAAATCCACATCGGAAACATTCTTTCCTTGGAGACGTTGGCTTGCGAGTGTCTGCCCGGTGCTTTGTGCTTACACTTTTTGACCAAGGCCGATTCACCTTTTGCTGTTTCCACTTCTATGTCGGCGGCTTTCTGATCTGCTCATTCCTCGGCTATGGCAGCTATCAGTACCATTTCTAGACTCGGTGACTCTCACAAGATGAGTCTTCAGAATGTGACTGACAAACTACCATCAACGACACTGAAACGCATGAATTCACTAAATATGCAATGTTTGATAAGCACATCAAGTCTCTCACAAACTCATCCATCGTCTCACCAACTTGTTGTCTCACTTGATTGAAAATGTAATTTTCATAGTCGACGTTCGGCATTGGTCTGATCTTGGCTCCTAAGCTTCCTTGATTTGACAGTATGACATTGTCTCAGTTTGTGAGATCTTCTTTATCAGTTCTTTCACTGCATCACCAGTGTGATTCTTTAAGTATTTAATGATTTTTTCTTCACTTACTTCTTTCTAGAGCATCCATGAAATCATCCAAAGTCTCAATCCATGTTTTTCATCTTGCGCCTATATTCTGTTTTTTGGCTATGTCGAATGGTGGAGGAGGTTTTAGAAATGCGGCTGCTGTATACTTCATTGTGCACCTGCATCCGCGCCTTCTGGAAGTACCGACTTCATGCCTGAGCTTGCGCTGATGGACTGACTCAAGGGTTTAGAGGTGCCTTCTTCATTTTTAACGGTATGTTTTCTGTTTCTTGCATGTTCTGGTCTTTGCTCTAGTCTTTCGGTTTCATTTGAGATGTTTTTTCTCTCTATTTCAGTAACTATTACTACTTTGAGCCCGGTTTGGGACTCTGATAATGGTGGGTGTTTGAGCTGCCTTGCTCGAGGTGAGAATAGGAATGTAGTAGATGCCACATGCTTCTTTGTATGAATCACCCTCTCCAGCAGGTTTCAGCTGATGTATCTGATGTTGCAGTTGTGATCGTTTGGCTTTAGTGATTCTTTATATGAATGATGGCTCAGTGTTGTGGTGCAGCACCCTCTGTCCGGCAAGTCTTCTCTGGTAGACGCTCAACTTCTCCATGATGCCTCGTACCGGCTGGAGTGGAGCTTGCACTCCACATACGTCAACAGCAGGCTTCTTTGCATTGACATTGGGTTCATATGGCGTGCCTGAGCAGTTTGCTATTTCCTTGCAAACTCTCAAGGAGAGCAGTTCTGTTTCTTTGGGACATATATCCCCTACTCATCACCAGTTGTCGTGTCATTCCTAGCCCGGAAGCATGCACAAGAACACACACAGAACTCATATCTAATGTCTTTACTCGTCAGCGTACAACATTAAACTAACTTTTCAATATCCTGTAGCTGTTAACGACCACACCTTAACAACTCCCAGATAGATTTTGTAATCCCTTTTCTTGAGTCTGCCCTCTAGCTATGGGGTCTTAATGCTCACAGTCCCAAGACACTACAAATTGTAGGGAAACTCTAAGGCCAATCAACATTGCGATATTGAGTTGGTTAGATCAGCAAGAAAAGGAATATATGGGAGTGGTGGCCTACAGACACTTGCATGAGGCCAAACAGCATATTGCTTAGCATTTAAGATGCTTAATGTAGACACACCAGCAGCAATAGCTGTATCAGAAAATCAGTGATTACAAAATAACAAGATGTGGGTCATCTGGGCCTCAGGGGCACCAGTGGCCCAATATTAAATGTCATACAGGACAAAGTAGATCAAAATCCCATGTTAGCCATTCTACTACCTGAATGGACATGCCGAACCTTATTATAATTGCGGGGCACACAACTTTGATATATTGTCAACAGCAGAGTCCTTGATGATTGAATGGCTTCCCTCCGTCCTCGCATCCTTTTGTTCTTTCCTCAACTCTGCTCTTTGATTTTGTTTTGCTATGCTCTTCCCTATTCTTTTCTTCATTTGTGACAAGAATCCATAAACATAACTCTGAAATAACTAGGGAACCAATGTCATTATGCAGTGAAAATTCTGGGTGTTATGTTCACAGGATACTTGCATGTGTGCTGCTCCATAAAACAATACATCTCTACTTCTAACAATGCAGGTTGGCCATAATACAGCACTGTCTCAAATATATAGAGATGTGAAGATTATTTTAACACACAAAATGTATTTCACACCACTACTACGTAAGGCTGAGGATTTTAATAGTGCATTAGGTTTGATTATGTTAATAATGGACTGTGAACGAGAAAGGGATTCTGGGCCACAAACAAGATCCCCTATCATATATAAACAAACACAGGCGATACCTTCTACCAACGCTATCAGAGTAGTGGCTGCTTTCCTTACATGGTCGTTGAATAAGGCCTCGGACAATGGTTTAGGAGCCAATATTCCTAGAGGGCAAGAAAGTAATATAACTAGCAGGATATATTTTAGCAATATGTATTCTAGCCACATGCTCCAAGCTGAGATCTGCGGTTTCTAATGGACAGCTGCACATGCAAGCTGATCACCTTCAGAAAGAGGTCACTAGGCCCCCTAAGTGGACTTACTTAATAGTAGAGATGAAATGGACAATCTTATGCACAGAAGTATTGCCAAGCAGATAACGGAACTGCTTTGTACACAGAATAATGATTCTCAGAATCATCCAAAATCACAGATAATTACACACAGTATGTCAGTTATCTTCTGTTCAGCGCACAATAAGAACAGTTGATCAATTGAAGTCTCGTTCCTTTCATGTGGAAGTGAAATAAAGATAAATATACATTACAAAAATAGAGATTATCACCAGTTAGACAAATTGACACCCAATTAACAACAAGAACCACCAACCACAGGAACATGCATAAGTGCCAGCAGTAAACATTATAAGTCTATTTTTTAAGGGAGAATTATCATATTCATGATTTGTATGAAAAGTATTTAGTTCTTTGTTAACTTGAAAATGCTGTAGATTTGTGAGGATTTCAACATGCTAGACATTCCAAATCAAATTGCAGTACTTGTGAATATAGAACGAAAAAGAAATGCTTGTAAAATGCTATATCGATCTCTTTTGGATCAATAGCATTACAGAAATGAAATAGTACCGGGAAATTTGGAGAGTGCCATTCTACGCAAATTCAATAAAGGCTCCCCGTTTAATGATGATAAAAATGCTAATTTGAACGGTATAAGGCTACTGGGCATGTAAATACAGTATAGATCATTTACAAATGTATTGCTGTTCGAAATGAAATGCTAGTTAACGACTGGACAGCAAAATAGAGGCGTGTGTGGGCTCATGTTAGGGTTAGACAGTGATCTCTCTTGGAAGAGAGTGCTTGTGGTACAAGGAGATTGACTGGGTATGGTGTAGGTCTTCATCGTAGATGGCCACTATAATGCATTACCTATGGGAATGCCCTTCAATGCGTGTCTTTTGGTTTTCTGGAGAGTGCTGAGGAAGTCACTGGATAGTAATAAAATGAATTCCAAGCTACAATATTCCAAAAGGTAGACTCTGAGCAAAATTACGAGGAAGGAACGGTGTTGAATTATGTCCCAGATGAAGAATTTATATTTTTATAGAACACCACAAAATTGATGTGTTTGACCTTTGGCAAACTATGTTGAGTGGTAGCATTAAGACGTTGTTTCACTTGTTCTGGTAAGTGCTGTATATATGTTGTTAATACTGAAGGACAGAATGGGACTGTCGGTATCAGCTGGATGTTTTTATAAAAAACGTTATGAAGCTTAAGGCTGGAACAACTGGTAGGAGTTTGAATAGTAAATATCTATAGCATAGAAGGGGGCTAGTTGGTCCTTGTGGAAGGACAGGTGATGACTCCTTAACCACCTCAAATTCTGTTGCTTAATGTGATGTAAAGCTGGTAATATTCAATTCCACTATTGTCCTTTTTTGGGGAGGGATGTGACTAGAGGGATGTAAGCAAAAGGTTTTCTTCCACTTCCTGGGTCCCCTGTTGCTTTGGACTTCATTCATCGGAACAGCCATTGAAGGTTTGAAATGTGTTGGCTCTTTGGATGATTTTGCAATTGCCGACATATCTGGTTATTTGTGTATACAACCTAAAAAGATGCACCTATTTATTGTACCCTGTAGGAAGAGAGAGGGAGGAGGAGTGGATCTCTGATCACTACTGTGGGTAGCAAGTAGGCCTTTGTCAAAATGGCGACCAGTGTGTGATATACTGCATTCAAGTGCTGGAATATTTGGGGAAGCATTTTTCAGTGATAGTTATGTGTGCAATGTGGACTGTTGTCCATAAATTGCGTGATAGGTCGAAGATTTATACTGAACAAACTGAATAAAGAATTTCAAAACCTACATGAAATCCTCACAGTCTAAGCAGATGCATTCAAGAAGCTCATGCTGGCAACTATGCATGCACCTGTGCAATACTGCATATACCGATGCCACATACAATAAAAGCCCAATTATCACCCACATATAAAAAAAAATCAGTGGTGCAAACTGGTCTATGGATTTATATGTTAGAGGTCCCAACGTGCAGCTTCCCCAATATTTACCCCCAACCACAAGGTTATAATTTATTATAGTGCGACTCAATCATAAAGTGTGATTATAGCGTTGATTCCCAGGCTAATGTTCTTACCGCGATCACCCTCAGGGAGGGTTCCTTCTCAGGCCGATGTTCATATATACGATACTCCTTTCTCGCGGAAACACAGTTTGTCATCTGGAGAAACAGGTCACAAGCATGACAGTCTAACTAAGATATTCACCAATCAGACTCCCTCCTTCCCCATAGGGAATTTGCAAAGTTTCAACACAGAATAAATTCTTCTAATAACAATACTAGAAAATGCAATAATCTAGATAATCATCTATATTAAACCATTTAAAAAAAAGGTGGAGGAAAGGAACCTCCACTGAGCTGATCATTTATATGCATACTGTTGTTACAGTGTTATCACTGCTACACTGAGACGCACTGGGCAAGTCTATTAAACAAATACACATCCATCAATGTAAAAACATTTAAACAGAAGTTGCATCACATTTAGAAGTTAGCTAAGGATACTCCAAGAATTACTTAAAGATTTATATTTCACACACCCCACGCCTAGAGCTCAAGTACAAGAGTGTGCACAGCATGGCAGTATAAAAAAACTGTACTAGGGAAAAAATAAAATAGTATAACCGAATGCCAGGTACTCTCATCTGAAAAGAGTGGTGGCCCACCCTGAATTGTATTGTCTCAAAGGGAAATGTGCAGGGCTACCACACAGCACCACCTGACTTGTTGAGGGACGTGTGTGCGGCTGTGTGCATGCGTCAAGTGTGCACTGCTAATAGACCAGCTTTAACTGCTTTGTGTGCATCGGAACCTTCTACTGCTACCATCTAAATTATACGTGTTTACTATGCACCCAGGGAGGGGGTCTTGAGCTGCTGCTGTGGAAGTTCTGTGTATATCTCCTGCTGTTGATACTCATGCTGTAGACCTGTTCTGAGGGTGTGAGGGAAATGTACTCTCCTGATCAGAACTTATTAAAAAAAAAACGTAAGGGCCAGGACCCTTCTCAGGAGGCCTCCACAACTTGCATCACTGACTACCCCTAACAGCGCTGCCAATGACAGCACCAACGCAACAACTGACAATTCAGACTATTCCAGGCCACTTAAATCTATTAGAATGATGCTGGTAGCAAGTATTATTTATTGTTAAGATTTATTGAATTAGAAAACACTTAGTTAGACAAACATCACCACTATGTGGCAGACTATCATAAGACCAGGTATTGTGAATTAATTGCCAGTGCCGAGCACCAGAAATCACTAGCTCAAATTAAGCACTGTTCCTGATATCTATGTGGTGCCTTTTCCAGGTGTGGCAGTGGCTTGCACGTGTAATGCCCATGTGGTATTAATGCTTCTGCCTTATTGAACTCTTGTTCAGTACGCAGAGCCAAAAATTATTGCCATTGTTAATTCCTGTTTAAATTACTGCCAATTGTTTATGCAGTGAGGAGGCAAGTATACTACTGCCATCTTTGAAAGTTATGCAAAAATAGAGTCCTCCCTTTTGAAGGCTTTCCAATCTCCTCTTAGGTTCAATTCCACCAGAAATTACTCAGGTAAAGACAAAATATTCTTACTCACAGAAAGATACACTCAATTTGGGTACAAAATTTGGGCAGATAATTAAAACCAATATAAAATCGTATGACTAATTAGAATACAACAAAGGAAAGAAGAGCAACAAATTCTTATTTAATGCAAAATAACAAAAATAACTGTTGCATCTGCTAAATTAAATAAGACAATTATGTGAAGAATATATATATATATATATATATATATATATATATATATATATATATATATATTAACTGTTGCCGCTGGAAAGGCTGGGTGTGTATCTGTTTGTAAAATATTGCATATGCATGTTGTAAGTGCATGTCTATGTATGAGCTTGAAAGTGTTTCGATATCTGTCGACCTTGCAGTAGCCTTCCTTAGTGTTCACTCTGACCCAACCACTAGCGGCTTAAGCCACCTGAACCACGCAGCTCCCTCACAAACATGGGCCATCACAGATGTTGAAAGGCCTATGGAAAAATGTTAGTAATTTCTGGCATTTTGTAGATTTTAATAGCAAGACGGCCCACAGCCTGGTGTAGCACTGTTCCTTGCATAACGCCTGTAATTCTTTGCATACTGTGGAGATTCGTGGCACAATAGTGCTAGCGCCTGGCCAAATGCTGAACCTAGCACAAAACTGGTGCTTCTTTGCATATTGTGACCACTGGAAGCAAGCCGGTGCTGACCGCTGCCATGATGTTGGTCACAGCATCAGGGCCGTCATTCTTGTGCTAATGGCAGTACGCCAAACAAAAGAAGACTTACCCCTATTGGCCAAAGGGGACAGGGCAGTTTTCAGCTACACAAAAATGTGTTTCCCTTTCATGCAATGCTCGTATATTTATGGTTCCATTATGCACAGTAACAAAATATTTAAAAAGGGGCACATTTGGAGCAATATAAAGCAGTCTTAAAAACCAACAATCTCTGAAGTTACATAAACCTCATATTTATGTTAAAATCACATTTATAGAGGGTCTAGTGCATTGACAGTATACAAATATATGAATCATTTAATTTTTGTTACAATGTTATCTAAAAATCTTAGAAACTTAAAAGGACTGTGAACAGAGCGTTTTTGTGGAAATCCGAATGGTTCACACCACCTTCATCAGGAAACCTTTATTTAAAACCAAAACCTATTAGAGACAGACAAATAATTAATAAAATGCATTTTTGTTAATTGACATACACTTTCCACTTTCCTAAGACACAAGTCACGGCCATCTTTAGTTCAGGCTTACTTCTGCCTTCCAATCGAACATTCGCCTTTTATATTTTTAAACACTGCAATGATGTTGGTTTAAACATATAATCTGGGATTATTTATTAGACATATATCGATGAGTATTATGTATGGTGGATCGACAAAGCATCTTTCACCCGTGGAGGCCCCCTGTTAGTGTGTAATTAACTGTCCATCTTTCTCCCAATATTTGTTGGGCTACTGTTCATTTGTTGTTTGACATTTTTGCCTAAACACTATACAGGGAGTGCAGAATTATTAGGCAAGTTGTATTTTTGAGGATTAATTTTATTATTGAACAACAACCATGTTCTCAATGAACCCAAAAAACTCATTAATATCAAAGCTGAATATTTTTGGAAGTAGTTTTTAGTTTGTTTTTAGTTTTAGCTATGTTAGGGGGATATCTGTGTGTGCAGGTGACTATTACTGTGCATAATTATTAGGCAACTTAACAAAAAAAAATATATACCCATTTCAATTATTTATTATTACCAGTGAAACCAATATAACATCTCAACATTCACAAATATACATTTCTGACATTCAAAAACAAAACAAAAACAAATCAGTGACCAATATAGCCACCTTTCTTTGCAAGGACACTCAAAAGCCTGCCATCCATGGATTCTGTCAGTGTTTTGATCTGTTCACCATCAACATTGCGTGCAGCAGCAACCACAGCCTCCCAGACACTGTTCAGAGAGGTGTACTGTTTTCCCTCTTTGTAAATCTCACATTTGATGATGGACCACAGGTTCTCAATGGGGTTCAGATCAGGTGAACAAGGAGGCCATGTCATTAGATTTCCTTCTTTTATACCCTTTCTTGCCAGCCACGCTGTGGAGTACTTGGACGCGTGTGATGGAGCATTGTCCTGCATGAAAATCATGTTTTTCTTGAAGGATGCAGACTTCTTCCTGTACCACTGCTTGAAGAAGGTGTCTTCCAGGAACTGGCAGCAGGACTGGGAGTTGAGCTTGACTCCATCCTCAACCCGAAAAGGCCCCACAAGCTCATCTTTGATGATACCAGCCCAAACCAGTACTCCACCTCCACCTTGCTGGCGTCTGAGTCGGACTGGAGCTCTCTGCCCTTTACCAATCCAGCCACGGGCCCATCCATCTGGCCCATCAAGACTCACTCTCATTTCATCAGTCCATAAAACCTTATAAAAATCAGTCTTGAGATATTTCTTGGCCCAGTCTTGACGTTTCAGCTTGTGTGTCTTGTTCAGTGGTGGTCGTCTTTCAGCCTTTCTTACCTTGGCCATGTCTCTGAGTATTGCACACCTTGTGCTTTTGGGCACTCCAGTGATGTTGCAGCTCTGAAATATGGCCAAACTGGTGGCAAGTGGCATCGTGGCAGCTGCACGCTTGACTTTTCTCAGTTCATGGGCAGTTATTTTGCGCCTTGGTTTTTCCACACGCTTCTTGCGACCCTGTTGACTATTTTGAATGAAACGCTTGATTGTTCGATGATCACGCTTCAGAAGCTTTGCAATTTTAAGAGTGCTGCATCCCTCTGCAAGATATCTCACTATTTTTGACTTTTCTGAGCCTGTCAAGTCCTTCTTTTGACCCATTTTGCCAAAGGAAAGGAAGTTGCCTAATAATTATGCACACCTGATATAGGGTGTTGATGTCATTAGACCACACCCCTTCTCATTACAGAGATGCACATCACCTAATATGCTTAATTGGTAGTAGGCTTTCGAGCCTATACAGCTTGGAGTAAGACAACATGCATAAAGAGGATGATGTGGTCAAAATACTCATTTGCCTAATAATTCTGCACTCCCTGTATTCTGCTATGTCTACTTGTGTTTGGAGCAATGACCATCAGATATTTTAATATCAGGCCTTCTGCTACAAGTACTCGTGCTTGGAGAAATGACCGGACATATTAATGTCATCCAGTATATACATACTAAACCATGGGCCATGTTGGGTCTCATATATGTGGTTTATCCAATATGTGTCCATGCTAACTACATTTCCATTTGGTGGCACCATTACTTACTATCTGATATATCACAAATAAGACACATTCACAAATACTACATATACTCGATAACCGTCCCTACAGTCGGCCATCTTTAAGTCAGGCTTAATATCTTTGAGTGAGTCAGTCATTGTGATCCTACTGATCCAACTCCCCTAATAAGCACATTGTGTTGAAAGATATTGGGGGTTATTCTAACTTTGGAGGAGGTGTTAATCCGTCCCAAAAGTGACGGAAAAGTGACGGATTTACCACCAGCCGTATTACGAGTCCATTATATCCTATGGAACTCGTAATACGGCTGGTGGTATATCCGTCACTTTAATGTCACTTTTGGGACGGATTAACACTCCTCCAAAGTTAGAATAACCCCCATTATCTTCCAGATTCGGACTTCATCTATTATTACTTGAGTTAACACAGTCTCACTTTAGGATATATGTTTTATGCCCAACAAGTAGTCCCCATTTGGGAGGGCCAGAAATATCTATTTCCTACTTTACTGTACATCATTACCAGCAATTTTCATACGTCTTTACCATAGAGTAAAACTGAAATGCGGTTCCTACATATTCCTCACTTACCTAACCAGTCTTTCCAATTCCTCTCTTGTTTAACTCACATCTGTATGTACTGAATTTTGGCAAAAAACAACTGTTCAGTTATTTTCCTTTTATTCTCGGGATTTCCTCCTCTTGTATGGTTTTTCTCAATCCAATGCTCAACCAGGGGGTCAGGAGGGGGGCATTTTTTCACCTAATCCTAATTGCTGGCCTATGTTCATTTAATTGTAACCTCCTTTCCCCTCTACCTGTTTACCCCCACATAGCTTTTTTGCACACTGTACCTGTTGTGTTTCCATCGAACACGATCTCTCAGTTACAATAATTGTCTCTTTGATATGGTTTTCTGATAAAAATATTTGAGTATGGAATAGTATCTTTCTAGCACTGGGGGAGGTTGCTGGTGTAGTGTAACATGGTGCTATATTCAGTTGGTTTTGTAAACCGTTCTACAGCGAACCTGCCATCTGCTGCCTTTATTTTAATATCTAGGAAGTCACATTCGGTTTTACTAATTGATAAGGCAAACTTGAGGTTAGGATCCTAGCAGTTCAACCACTCAATAAAAGTGATCAACTCATCCTTGCTGCCATGCCAGATAAAAAAAATATGTTGTTGATGAATCTCGACCAGTGGTGCACATTTGTGTGAAAAAGGGCACATTATGATATATATGTTTGGCCACAAATGCTCCTATATATAAACATGCCAAGCTAGGGGCACAGTTGGCTCCCATGCTGGTCCCTTGGTCTGACAGAAAAACTGTCCCTCATACAAAAACATTTATTAGGGTTTGGCCTGCCAGAGCACGCTCTACCATCTCACTTGCAAGACGGTAAGGGCTTGGAGCCTACCCATTGTTTACCATTTGTTGGCTTGCCTGGCACATTTCTTAACAGCCTCGTAATTTGTCACTGCAGGCTTAGCCTCAATACTGTTCCTGTCCGTGGAGTAGGGACCAAGCACTGACTGAATGAGCTTAATCAGTGCCCATCTGATGCTCCTAGGTGACTGAGGTACTATTTTGTTCTTTTTAATGTTTAATGCAAACAGGTGTGTGACAGGTAAAAGCAGGCCCTCCAGAACAAACAAAATTGTAAAGATTTTGTTTTATAGTTAACTTTCTTTTATTTTGCCAAGTCTTCTTTTCTCACTTTGCACTCATGTTTTCTTTTGTTTTTTGCATGTGGGTGTGGTTTTCAAAAGATGAGGATTATCTTGTTCTACATATTGCAAAATGACAATGTTTCTTTCTTATGTATAATTACTGGAATGATGCTTTAACAGATAATCGTGCAGTACACCCCAATCCATATCACACTAATCCAACCCACCTCACACCCACACAAATCTGCCCTGCTCAATGCAATCCACCATCAACCAATCCAATCCACCCCACTCCAAAACACTCACCCCAATCCAATCACCTTCAATCCACCCCACTCCAAGCTGCCCCACTCTAATCCAAAATAGTCTGCCCCACTGCAATCTCCCAGCACTACAATCTGCAGCACCCCAATCCAAAACAATCTGCCCCACCCCAGTCCAAATAAGTCTGCCCCACTCCAGTCCAAATAAGTCTGCCCCACTCCAGTCCAAATAAGTCTGCCCCACTCCAGTCCAAGACAGTCTGCCCCACTCCAGTCCAAGACAGTCTGCCCCACTCCAGTCCAAGACAGTCTGCCCCACTCCAGTCCAAGACAGTCTGCCCCACTCCAGTCCAAGACAGTCTGCCCCACTCCAGTCCAAGACAGTCTGCCCCACTCCAGTCCAAGACAGTCTGCCCCACTCCAGTCCAAGACAGTCTGCCCCACTCCAGTCCAAGACAGTCTGCCCCACTCCAGTCTATCTATTATTACTTGCCCCACTTCAGTCCAAGAGAGTCTCTGCCCCACTTCAGTCCAAGAGAGTCTCTGCCCCAATCCAATCTGCCCCACTCCAATCTGCCTCACTCCAATCTAAAACAATCTGCTCCACTCTAATCAGCCCTATTTAAGTATTTAGATTTAAATCTACATCTAAAACAATCTGCTCACTCAAATCAGTCCCACTCCAATCCACCCCATGCCAATCCAAATCAATCTGCCCCACTTCAATCCAAAACAATCTGCCCCAATGCAATCTGCCCTACTCCAGTTCAAAATCATGTGCTCCACACTCCAGTCAGTCCCTACAATCCAAAACAATTTTCCCCAATTCACAGAAATCTGCCCCACTCCAATCTAAAACAATCCACCCACTCCAATCCGCCTCACTTCAATCCACCAAATCCAGCCAAATCCAATCTACCCCACTCC
Organism: Pleurodeles waltl; assembly: GCF_031143425.1. NCBI lineage: Eukaryota > Metazoa > Chordata > Amphibia > Caudata > Salamandridae > Pleurodeles > Pleurodeles waltl. Next base: position 1,419,254,700 of record NC_090445.1, read on the forward strand.
AATTCACCCCAATCCAATCCACCCCACCCCAATCCAGTTCACCCAAATCTAATCCACCCCACCTCAATCCAATCAACCCCTTTCAGTCCAATACACTTTACTCAAGTCCAGACCACTGACTGTTATGCTGTCTAATCCACTCCAATCCACCCCACCCCAATCCAACCCAATCCACCCCACTCACATTCACCCTACTCCATTTCACCTCACTCCAGTCCAATCCACCCCACCTAAATGCAATCTACCTCACTCCAATACACTCCACCCCAATCCAATCCAAAACCTACCCCAATCCCCACCTCAATCCAATCCACCCCACCACAATCCATTTCAATCCACTCCAATCTAATCCACCCCCATCCAGCCCACCCCACCCCAGTCCAATCCAATCCAATCCATCCTACTCCAATCCAACCCACCCCCATCCAGTCCAATCCACAACATTCCAACTCACCCTACTCCAAACCACCCTACTCTAATCCAATCCACTGTACCCTAATCCACTCCACCCTACCACAGCTCTATCACTCCAATCCAACCACCCCAAACCAATCTAATCCACCCCACTCCAATCCACTTCCATTCACCTCAAACCAATTCACCCCATTTCAATCCACCCACTCCAATCCACCCCATCCATTTAACCAACTCCAGTCCACCTCACTCAATTCAACCCACTCTACCCCAATCCAATTTACCCTAATCTACTTCAATCCACCCCATTACCTCAATCCACTCTATCCTATCACGCCCCACTGCACTCTTCAATACTGCACCCTACAACACTCTCTGCCACTGAAACATTGAATTCTATTCCCCTCTACTACACTCTAAGACAGTGAATCCCAACCTTTTTATCGCCGCGGACCGGTAAATGTTTGATAATTTTTCCGTGGCCCGCTTGTTTTGATTTAATAATTTTAATGTAATTGTATTTAAACATGCCTTCAAGATTTGAAGACCTCGGGCGGCCCGGTGCCGATTGATCCACGGACCGGCACCGGTCCGCGGCCCGGGGTTTTGAGAACACTGCTCTAAGACACTCTACTCCAACAAATCCACTCAAGGTACTGGTGTACAACATGGCAAAAACACTCTGCCAAAGCCATAACTCTTGTATAGGCGAGACCTATTGGTTTTGCGAATGCTTGTTTTTGAAAATTATCTCCAGACATTCAGTAATGAAAATAGAGTGCTGACTGATCCTCTTTCACTACTTGTTGTATGCTTCTGACCATTTCTACAGTGGCCTTTTGAGCTATGTTAGTGCAGAGGGCCTCGATAGCCCATGATACCATCTACTTGTTATTAGGATATTATAGGAGACCCTTTACCTTGTGTATCAAGTCAGATGTGTCTTATACATGATGCCTGCTCTGGCACCAGTGGTCTTAAAAACAAAAATCCATCTATATATGTACTCAGGGGTTCCATCAGGAAATTCAAAATAGATACCATAGGTCTCAGAGGAATGTCCCTTATCCTTCTTGTTTCCTTGGATGACTTGCCCACTTAAGACGTGGTGGCCCTTCTACATTTTGAGCACCCAAGAAAAATTTTGGACAGAGTTACTTTGGTGAAGATAAGAACAGTAATGCTGGGAGTATGTGCCTCATCCCCAGCCACCAACTGTCTTTGTTCAAAGCAGGATATGGAGTATGGCAATGTCTCAAACATAGAAAATTGTATTAACCAACATTAATGGGTTTGATTGGGTACCCACTAGGTAATCCCAGAAAACTGACAACTTCCTTAGCCAAATAATGTCTGATTTGGAGCGGACAACTGGTTAAGCGTTAAGCCTTTTTTTCCTACCACTCCCCAAATCATAGATTGTATCACTGATTTGGAGAAAAACAGTAATAAGATATTTTGGGAATACATAAAGTTTTGATTGTTGGGGGAAGGGCCGCGCAGGAGCTCCCGTCATGCTCCGTGGCTGAATCATCAGATGGCGCAGCGGCAAGCTACGTCCAGAGGAGCTGGATGCTCTGTGGGTGAGACCAGGGGAAAGAACCCTAATCGCCGGGACCCAGCAGAGATGTGTATCGTGTGTATCCTGGCTGCCCCCTGAGTGCGGAATAAGGAAGTGGACACGGAGGCAGTGGGTCGGCATACTTTAGCTCATGGACTGACCAAGGAAAGAGCAGTGCCGTCAGTGGAAGCACTGTAGGGGCTAGGAGCTAGTGGCTGAGCAAGGGGGTAGAGGCCACACCCGTCGCTGGCACACTCCAGGAGTCCCAGAGGAATCAACTCCCTCTTATGGGGCTCAAGTTTAGACACTGCGAGGAGGTAGGCTTGTATCTTCACTAAAAAAAAGGAGCTGGGAGCCACACTAATTATGAGACGACCTTAAGGGAAAAGGAGCTTGCCTCCCACAGCGGCCTATGACCTCCCCTCCCCTCCCCCACCTCTAAAAAGTTGAACTTTAGTAATCCTTTCATGGGGCGCCACTTGCTATATGTTGGAACAGTAAGATATACAAGAATAACAATAAGCATAAACACTATCTCCAACTACAAGATATATAAAGATGTTTAAAGATATATAAAGAATTATAAGCAATGTTAGGCCTCTCTGTTACATTGTCAGAACACTTTTGTGTAGTCACAGCAGCGGCCTGTGCAGACACGGGTGCGGCTTGTGGCCCTCGTGTGCTTTGGCTTCACGGAAGAGGGTGCAAGGTGCAGGGGTTAGCACTTAGTCAATAATGCGGTGATCCCAAAGGGATCTGCAGAGCAAGGGTCATTCCACATTGAAAACTCCTAAACCAAAACGGAACGCCCAGGGTAAGCGTCCAACACCCTCTGACAAAACAGTGAATATTGATTTAAGCACGAGTGGCTCCTGCCAGGCGGTTAACGGATGGCCTCCGGACCCATTCCAGTCTTTAGCCTGACTTTTTTGATGCCGGCTATGCCAGATCTCCCTCATAGTATTACATTGGAAAGAGGGTCCACTAGGGCAGCAGTTGTGGAAAAAGGAGAGCAGGACCCCGGGCAACTGGACAATGATAATGTTGATGAATCAAGACAAGAATTCAACCAGCAAAAGCCAAGAAATGGCCGAGTATTTGATAGCGGTGAGATCCAGGAAGCTGGCCTGGGCGACAGGCAACTGTATCTGTTATTCAGCAGTGGGGTCGATAGGGGGCCTAAGGAGGCTCCCAGTGGGTCCCAGCTAAATGGCCGTAACCCCGCCTCCTCTGAAGATAACTTTCCCTCAGCACTGCTCAAACTCCTGAATCTCCAAGGAAGGGATAACACCAAGCTTCCCCACGAGCCATTCAGAGAATGGGACTTGCCAGCAGGAGAGACTGCAGAGAGACCTTCAGCTTCAGGATAAAAGAGCAAAAAGAGGAATCGGCATTCCCACAGAAAACCTGCTCCTCCAAATTTTAGGTGAACTAAAATCCTTGACAATTTCACAAGAAGCAAATCAGAGAACTGATGTACAGTTAAACTCGATAAGTAGAATTATGCAGCAACTTAATTCCTGTATCGAGGAGGTAGCCAAGCAGTTCTATTGGATTTGCAGATTCAGATAGACGATGCAAAAAACTGCTCACATAGATCCAATCTAAGATTTACGGGGGTGCCGGAAGTGCATGAAAATGGGCAGACTGTCACAGACTTGATTACAGATCTTATTATGCACTATGTTCTCCGAGAACCGACGGACAGACACCTAGACCTCTCCATTATGCGGGCTGATCGAGTGCCTGCAGTCCAACCTCCCAATGCAAAATATCCCTGAATTATACTGATCAACTCTGGTGACTTTGTTATTAAGGAACCGTATTGTGCACCATACAATCAAAAGTAAAGTACTTCAGATCCCTGGCAACGTTACCTTTAAAAATAATTCAGATAGGTCTGCTGCTGCCGTTTGGAGGTGGAGGGAGCTGAAGGGGATGATAACTGCATTTCAAAAAGCGGGTGCCCCGGCAGGGCTTGTTCATCAATCAAAACGTAAGGTTTTTTTCATGGGTCTCCCGAACACAGTACATACAGTTGACGCAGCTAAAACTCTTTTGCACTCAGTATGAAATGTAGATGGGATGGGATGAAAAGGAGATACAGTAATCAGGGTGGCAAATTTCACGGTGATGATTGAAGTATTTATGCAAAGCACAGCGCACTTCATTGTCACTTATTATTAATTCCCTCTGCTGCTCCCGGTGATTAGGGTGCCATGTCAAGGTGCCTGACTGAGGGAGAGGGGGAGGAGGGAGAGGAGGGTGGGCTGTGGTCCTGGATTGCCCAGGTAGGAGGGCCCCAGGTGTTGCCACTAAAGGCTGTGGAGGCGGGCAAGGGGAGGGCGAGTGGTGGAGGAAGGAAGAGGAACATGATCCTATCACAGAATAAAAGAATTCAACCTAGTAGAAATAGGCGAAGCAAGATAGATAAACTCTATGAAAGAACAGCGGGCAGGGCCGAAGTATCAGAGTGTAGCTAAGGTAACTATAGGAACCACAAAGCGGGCGGTTCCAAGAGAGGGTCCAGTCCGTGCATAACTTTTCAGTATACTAAAATGATTCAATGGTGGGGCTAAACTCTACATTAAGAATTGTCTCTTGGAATGTCAATGGGCTAAAAAATAGGAGGAAGAAGGGTGCAATTGAAGAGTGGGTTAAAACATCAAATCCCTCTATAATCCTATTACAAGAAACCCATATCCCGGGAAAAATAAATGGGGGGCTTTATGTTATGTTCAAAAATTGGTCATAGAGGTACTGCAGTCTTCCTAGCTAAAAAAACTGGGAGCTCGAGTTCTTGACTTTGTTCGTGATAAAAACGGACGGTGGTGTTGGGTGCACTGTAAAGTGTTGAAGGAAAGATTTACCTTTGTGAGCTTCTATGCTCCACTGTCAGATGCTCCTGGACCGTATGAGGAGCTCTTTCAATCTCTTTTACAACTCTCAGGCAAAATCATTATTGGCGGGGACTTCAACTTTCTCCAAGACCTATATATAGACTCCTCAGTGAAAGGGAAAAAGGAATACAAACCCTAAGGTGGCAAAGGTTTTTAAGGATTATGTAAGAGCATTGGCGTCATGTGACCATTGGAGATCCAATGCCCCAAATAAAAGAGAATATACATGATTCTCCAGCTGATTTAAAAGTGCGTCCTGTATAGATTTTTTTTTTATATCCAAAACACTACACTTTCAAGATCAGTGCGCATTATACTCAGGCCTCTCGGACAATGCTACTCTTATTCTGGATGTACTGCTATCGCCAGAACGAGATTCACCGCAGCCCAAAATGCTGGGTATTTAACCAGCAGCTTTTCGAAGAGGAAGGGTGGGTGCAGGTCTGTAGAGTCGAAGTCAGATTTTTTTTTAAGTAATCGGGACTCTGCTACTCCGCTACTCCAAGCACGGTCTGGGACACATTTAAGGCATATATAAGAGCCATTGTAATTGCAAAGGAGGTGGCAGATGGACTCCATGATAAACAACAAAGTTGGGTGCTGAAAGAAGCAGTTCAGAGGAAGTTAACTAACTATCTTCAGTCCCCCACAGAAAGCAATAAACAAATCACTTGATCTGGCCAAGCAGGCACTGTCGGATCAGTATGTGGATAAGGCTAATAGAGGGTACCAGGCCCCCAGACCGAAAGTGTACAAGTAGAGTAATTTCACAGGTAGATTCTTAGCCTGGCAAACACAGGATCAAGTGGCTAGTAAGACGATAAATGCTTTAAGTTGCCCAACTACGGGGAAAAGATACACTGAGTCTAGAACAGTGGGAGAAGTTATATTAGAACACTACAGGCGAATTTATAGCCAAAACCAGCGTATTGATTCCGAGGCAATTAGGGATTTTCAGAGGAAATTAAACATTCTCACTCTGTCAAGGGAAGATGGGCGATGCCCTCTCCCGGGCTTTTACCAAGCCAGAAGTAGTGGAGGAGGTTAAAAATCTCTTGAATGGGAAAGCCTGCGGCCCCGATGGCCTTCTGGCAGAATTTATCGAAAATTTCAGTGAAGTATTGGCAGACGACTTTTAAATTCTAATTAATAATATGTTAAAGGGTGGGATGACGCCCAAACTCTTGTCATATGGGGCAAAGATAAAGACCCAAACCCATATCGCCAAATCACACTATTAAATATGGATTACAAAATTATTATGAAATTTATGGCCAATCGATTTAATGTGGTTGTCACCACTTTGGTTCATCCAGACCAAAATGTGTTTATTGCTTGGCGGCAACTCACAACCAAAACACATTTCCTGGCCGAGGCGCTGGACTATTTTGCCTTTGATAAAATCCCTACCATTCTCCTCTTATTGGATGTGTAAAAAGCTTTTGATTTAGTGGTATGGGACACCCTGTTTGATATATTATCCAGATTTGGGGTTCTGCCCCGGGTCTCAGGGCTGATACAATGGACTTATCAAAATACCGAAGCCAATATCATAATTAATTTGGCAAATGTAGGTAATTTACAAGTTCAGTGGGACACCAGTCAGGGCTGCCCCCTTTCACCCATTCTGTTTGTCTTATTTTTCTAACCTTTAGCCATCGCTAAATTAGACAAAATAAGCAGATCCACTCAAGTCGACGTGGAAGATTAAATTGTATACAGATGATATTATCATGTTTCTTGATGATGATCGAAGCTCCCAAGAGGAGGTTTTTGAAGTCTTTAACCAATTTGAGTGAATGGGGGGGGGGGGGGGGGGCATAAGGTAAATAGGAGCAAAACTGAAATTATACTTTGTGGCAGCACCTTCTGCTATATTACTTTCCTGAATTGGTACTGTGTGTGAACTTGAGGCCTAAGAGATATCTCAGGATTAGATTCTCGTCTGATATTTGACATCTATATGATCTTAACTATGCCCCCTTGCTCCTTAAAACCGATGTACTGTGGGGGTCACTTCCCCTATCTATCATAGGAAGAGATGCGCTGATTTAAATGTCAAATTTTGCCGTTGTTCAACTTCTTGTTTTCAGCCATTCCCTGTGTGTTAATGTCCGCATTCTTTAAGAAACTAGACTAAATTTTATTTCATTTATTTGGCACAATAAAAATGCACGTATTGCATTAAGCACGTTATTTGCAGATCGAGAAAAGGGAGATTTGGCACTACCTAACCTGAACGATTACTATTTTGCATTCTTTGCACAATATATGACAAATTTCAAAACTACATTGTCTACGGATAGCATATTCCTTCAGGATTTCCGTGAATTAATCTGTAGGGAACACGACATAAGGGATCCTGCATTATTGGCGAGACCTCCCAAAAAAGTTTTCTATAAGATCTTTAAGTGATTCTTCAAAAAGAGGTCAGGTTTCTTTCGAAGGTAAACAATCCCTATTTGAACTTCTTTACCTCTCTGTCTCAGTTTATGATGAGGTCTGGTCTAAGCTTAATCCAGAGACCGTCAGGAAATGGGAACACGCTGGTTTCAGGAAAGTTGGAGATTTCTTAGTTGGTGACCATTGGGAAACACTCTTGAATATTGGGGTAGCTGTGCGAAATGATTTTTTGCTTCTGGGATCATACGGTAATATGCTCCCCAGCTTTACCGATCTTGACACTGATCTGATATGAGACGCTCAGAAGATAGTGACAGAGCTGATAGACCCCATGGGGGATAGACGAGTAGGTGAATGGAGAAGGCTACTCGTGGAATGGAAAAACCCCGACCTCTGGGCTAAAGCCACTAGGAAATAGGATTGGGACGAGGGAGTAACACCGTCTAAGGACAGTTGGGAGAAAGTGAAAGATTAAACTTCAGGGCATTCAGAGGAGCAAATTGGAATTTAATGTTATTTTTCAATAAATTGCGGCTTTATCGTGCCCCGCAAGCCTTGTCCCAGATTAACTCCAGCTGCCCCGACCTTTGCTTTCGGTGTCAAGCAGATGGCACAGAAAATTGGATGCATGTGATAGGCACTTGTCGGCTTATCGAAGAATTCTGGGACAGAGTTGTTAAGCTTTTAAAAACAGTTTTACAGATTGAAATAATTCCCAGGTTCTGACTGTTGGCCTTGGGCTACGACCCGGGAGCAAAGCTCCCCTCTAGGTGGGTAAAACTACTTTTTTTACTGCCAACCGCTGAAGAATGGTTAAATAAAATGGCTCTTGTAAGAAAACAGGAATGGAAGTATACAATGAGATCGGGCGGTTTAAGAGTTCTCCCAGACCTGGGGTAGGTTTTTTGAGACAATCGATATTAACTCTACCTAGGTATGGATAAAAACATTTGGTGGTCCTTGAATCAAGGGAACTAAGTGGATGTTAAGATTATGGAAATTTGATGTAGCTGTTTTGGGCAATCTGTGTAAATGAAATAGGTCATGTTATTATGCTGGATCTCTTTAAAAAATAAAATAAAAAAAAGTTTTGATTGGTCAAAAAAATATTTTTTTTTAACTATTTTTTATTTTGTATACTGTGAGAGGAATAATTGATTGCAAAGTGAACTGGAACAAAGATCCTCAAAAGGTCAACTATAACACTATGAGACATATCTATGAAATTAGAATAGAGTTCATCCACTAAGAGGTGCAAGTTCCCAACTGGGTGGTCCTTATACATTCACTGTGTGTAATATAACCAATCTTTATTTTACCAAAAATGAATGTTGTAGCACAGAAAGGAAAAAAAAGAGGGGGGGACAAGTTTAAAAAAATTTTTTGGTTGTCTTAGGAAATTGGAAACTGTATGTCAGTTTACCAGAATGCATTCTAGTAATGATTGTTTCTCTATCTCTTATAGTTTTTTGATTTTATATATATATATATATATATATATATATATACATATACATATATATATATATATATATATATATATATATATATATATATATATATATATATATCTCCTGACGAAGGTGGTGTGAACCATTCTGATTTCCACTGAAACGCTGCATCGACAGTTCTTTTGAAGTTTTTTAAATATTTATACATAACACTAACAAAAATTAAATTATTCATATAATTATATACTATGTCAATGCACGATATCCTTTATGAATGTGATTTTAACATAAATATGAGGTTTATGTAATTTTTAATAATTTATAATTTTTGCATTAGAGGACACAGAGATTGTTGGTTTTTAAGGTTGTTGTATATTGCCTCAAATGCATACTTCTTAAAAATATTTTATTACTGTGCCTAATGGAACCATAAATATATGGACGTAGCACAAAAGGGAAACACATTTTTGTTTAACTGGAAATCATTGGCACACAGTAGGCATTCCTAATGTGTGATAGTGATACTAGGGTATGTAGGGCAGAACCTGTTCATATGTGAGACACAATTGTTAGTGACCACACTCACTTATTGTTACTTAAAATGAAGTGCTAGTATTTCATGGATAAAATATATTTTCATGAAAATGATATGTATTTGCCACAGAAAATGTGTGATCCATCCAAAAAGATGAACGGGTTTGATATCAAAGTGTGTATATTTCCAGTAACTTAAAAACAGATGTTCCAGACGGGAACATTGCTTTGCCAAAATAAATTCAAATTTGAATTTTAATCAAACATGTCAGGTTTCGGAGACTTATTGCCAATTATTTTCCTGGTACAAGAAGGCAGTTGCTTCCGTGACTGTTATTTCAGAACTCATGGAGGTATTTCATCAGCTACATTGATGAAGCTGTCATGCACTGCCTGCAGCAGTCAGGGGCTCTGAGATTAGTAAAAGGATCTCTCCTGTATCTGCTTGTTAGTTTTGCCTTCCTAGGACGTCTACAACCTAATTTGCAAGATCTGTGTAATGTTTCGTGTAGATTTTCTGTGGTAGAATGTAAAGGTAATTACGTTGAAGGGACACAATGGAAAAAAGGAACAAGAATGTAAAATTGAAGAAATACATTCTTAAAAAATGATACACCATTTGAAATGTTCTATATTTTGAGAACTGCCTTTAATACCCGTGTATTTTGTATCCAATTTGTTTTGAAATTCGTCTGAAAAGGTGCTATTTTTCAATACAGTCGAGGTGTTCTTATTTATAGTGAACTCCCAAAATTCCTGGAACAGTCAGCCATGATTGGGGCACTATGAAAGAAGACTGTATCAAGAATGTCCCTATTTTCTCAGAGGAGAGCCTCCATCACGAAACTCTACTGGGTGCAATGTAGGCTTTTCTGTGGATCTCATTCACCCATTCAGTTAGGGGAAAGTACTTAAACCACTTTGCTTCACCAACTACCATTGTTGACAGCATATCTTTATACCTCACTAATAAGAAAAGTAAATAACCACAACAGACCACTGAGTCCCTGGAAGTGCATTTTGCCTTCATCACTGACTTGAACGGGTTTGGTACCAGTCCTTTAATTACACCAAAATTTAGATATGCTTGTCGAGGTTCTTTTAACCTATAAACACATCTCAACTTAAAATTCAGAAACTAAAATGATTCCCCGAACCCGTTTTTATTCTATTAAATGGTTGTTAGAGAGGAACTAATAATACACTTTACAATCTATGACATATTTATTTTCAGAAGAATTGTACAAGAGTCTCCTCTTTTTACTGTGCCTCCATTAGCTTTCCTATCTTTTCCGTGGACAGCTGGTATATTGACCCCAGGTTGTAGGAAGGGGCCCGCTATCCTGAGTCCAGCAACCTATGCTCTGCTATAAACATTTAACACATTGTTGCTGTTAGACTGCACCATAGGACAGGCTGGTAAGAGATGCAATCGTGTGCTCGACTTCGGTATAGGTGTACAGAGTTCAAACGCTGGCAGCAAGGTTTAAAGGTATATTTTCCCACCGGCATCTCAAATGTTAACACGCCCATCATTATACTTTTCAGCAAAATGTTAAGGTTGCAGTTGCTATTTTTAAGTGTGAGAAAGACGAGTATCCTAGTTCCCACCTTATGTAAGAAAAACACGACAGCCTTTAAATTCACAGTGTGATCGTAAATAAGGATGAGGCAATCAAAGGCAAGGTCAGATTTTATTATCCCCAGTATTCGTCTGTGTTGAAAAAGTTGTCGCACTTGATGCCGGAAGCTCGGTACTAGTGTCAGAAAAGTATCAGGGAAAGGAGAGAAGCACAAACGAAAAGGGGCAAAAAATCAGAAATCTGACATCTAGAGAGGCTACTTCAAAAAATACTCTGAAGCGCATGGAGAAGCCGCAAGACTGGATTGCTCAGGGGTCGTCACAAATCAAGCCTGTTACCCTTCGAAAAAATCCTGCAGGATCATTCTCAGTCTGAGTGCAGCCTGTTTCAGAAGGAAACGAGCACTGGCAAAGCCAATACGTCTCTTCTTTAGGGCCCATTGGCTTTGCCAATGCTCTTTAGCTATGCTGTATAGCATTCCTGAAGCCGTGTACCCTGGCTACATTTTGTTTTTTTTAAAGCCTATCGTGTCCGTTCATACCCAAACTAATTATACCAATCACTGTCACTTGCCAAGTTTTCACTTCTGAACGGTGAGTGGAGCATAAGCGCTGCTGTTTTGCAAATGCTAAGAACTTAATTTATTTTATTTTTCTAAATATTATGTGAAGCGGTAACTGCTAATGTTGTCCAACTGCTTGAAGAGTACTTACAAAAAGGGGACACACCAACATAATCTATTGCATTTGAATAAAGAAAGCTTTCAACAATAAAGCTTACAGATTGCTTCTTGTCATTAGCGGCACCAGCCTTAAGAGGTAATTTAACACATTGCATTTTGGGACTTGTAGTCCTGATTCACCACCATTAGCCTAAACCACTAGATTACACCGACTTAGACAAGGGCGAACGGCACTGGAGTCTGAGGACCCTGGCGACATGAAGCTTCCTATTGCCACACAGTAGAACCATCCTAACTGGAGCCAGGCCGGGGATGGCTAGTCAGGTACTGAAGCATGTGCACGGGAGTTATTAAAGGGTGGGGTGGGGTAGGACACGGCAGGTCCGTGTTGGGCTTTTCGGACAAAAAAGCAGGTTTGGAAGCAGAGAGCCTGGCACCGGTGTCCATATTTCCGTGTCAGTAAAACATGGCACTCTCTCGCCAGCCCCAACCCTTCCCGACGTTAAAGCGCTCCATAACGAATACTATATACATGTTCATTTAAACTGGTTTCTCGTGTGCTGAAACCACGGCACAAAGGGGGGTATATAGCGTGAACCACTAAGTATTACTGTCGTTTTTACAGGTTATTTTTTAAATCGCATTGTGCAAAAGGCCTCCGAAATAAAGAAAACTCTGTGATTAGGAAGCCATGCAGATTATGTGTTTCTAGCCTTAACTCGCCGCCCACCCCTCTCTCTCACCCCGCGTCTTGTTAACAAGTACTGGCAAACACTCCTACTGCAGCTTCTGAAGTGCCATCTGTACAGTGTGTATGTTTGTGGTGCTAACAAACAAAGGCAAAATGTAAATAGATAAGAGACGTTCTCGGAGGAGTTTCTGGTCGCATTCAGGTTTCTATTCTTCGCTGGGTACTACGGCACCACTCATTCTTCGCTCTCCCAGAGACTCCAGGTCAAAGCTGAAAAGGGCAGCATTTTCAGAGTGTTAAATATCTGAGGCATGAGCTGACTGAACACCCAAATTAAGTGTGTGGCTGTTGAAAATGAGCGAATGTGCGCACTAATAAACAACTAAAAAAAGGAAATAATTGAATAATTCCTTGGGCCAATAGTCGTCAAAAAGATGCACGTTAGGATCTCAGTTTATTAAAAAAAAAAAAAGAGTTGTTTAAAAATTCCCACTTTTATTTAAAAGTTTCTGCCAGCAGCTTTTGTTATAAACATAAGTTACAATACAATTTCCGACAGTATTTGCTTGCAGGATTTGCGCTATTTGTTTTGATCATTCTATAAAATACTGATTTTTGTTTACACGGTATTTTAACTATCATCTTTCCAGGCACAAAACAACCCATTACCACCAAGTAAAAGGCTATCTCTCTTTTGGACACTGGAAAGATGAAAAGCTGAAAGGAAAAGCTGAGACTTCATTATAGATGACTGATGTCTGCAGTAGGAGAATTAAAAATATTTTACTGTGTTGCAGCAGTCTCGCTGTTCATCTGCCAGTGCTCTTTGCATTGTGCTCACACCCAATTTGTTCGTGCTATTTTGAATACTTGAGAAGATGTTTAAAATATCACTTCTTTACGGGTGAGGGCAAAGCGCTCTGTCCCGTGTTGTATCTGTTTGGGTTTCAAGCCCATGCCACGTGAGTTTCTTTCATTGGTTCGTGAGCTTGCCTTTTAAAATCCACTTGCTTTCATTAGTGAAAGGCATGCAGAAGTCATGCCTTTTGCGGTGTTTAGCCCTCCCCGAGCGCAGCGACCAAGCACTGAAAACATACGAGGCTTGGACTAATGTTTCTCTTTTTTTGCAGCGCGATCTTGCTGGGCAGAAGTCGAGCGCTTTGCATGACATCGACCCTGTCACATAGTTAATTGCACTGTTGCCGGTTATTTTGATAATTGCACTTTTGCAGATAGGTTTCACTACGAGTGAACTTTTATTTTCCCTTGTGTATCTGCTTTGCACTGATGGCGGCCATCAGCTCGCATATGTGAAACTTTTACTTTTCAGTTTATTTGGCAAGAAAAGTCCAGTTAGTTATGTGAAACTGTTTTATTTTCATTTTCAATTTATGTGCTAGAAAAGTCCAGTTAGGAGTTTACAATGCTAATTGCTCTAGCTCAAGCAAACGCGAGACCGGTTGCATTTCAAATGCTTGTTTCTTCCAAGGATTCCCCAAAAAAGACTCACAATTATGCCATACTTAATATTTGTAACTTTCTCAGCGTAGACATTTGTGAGGGACCCGGCTGCATGTCTCTTTCCATTTGGCAGAAACTATTTGTGATAGGAAAGAAAACTGGGAAAAAGCAAGCCATTCCGAACTATGAATGTACTTCAAGGAACACAACGGAATACCTATGTATTAACAAATATCTGTGAAAATTAGGGAGGGAAGCTCCCATTTTATCCATCGGGACCCTCCGTTCCGTCCTCCATTGCACCACTGGCTCTGCCATGATGTGCAGTCCCGCTAGGTGAGGAATCCTTAGTGGCAGGTGATATGCACAGAGGTGTTTACTTAGGTGTTTTTTTCTCTGTTGGAAACACATTTTGCCGAACCTGCATGACCAGTTTAAGCTCTTTACAATCTTTTGTAAACCAACTGACTTAATAAGAGTTTGGGACATTTGCATCCTTCCTCATCAATTGACGTTGTTAGACTGTAGCTCCTTTGGAAATCCCCTGTGATTTGTCAGGGTTGTACCTGTGCTTAAGCAGGCCGGGCCTAAGGACCTCTGAAAATTGAGAAGCTGCTAGCCTGTTTTGGAACTTTTGTGCTCGTGGCTTACCCCCCCCCCCCCCCCCACCCCACGGCTACCGCTTTTACTGTAGATCTCCCGCTAACTCTTGGAGAGCTCATGTGCTCCAAAGCAGGACGGATGGAACGTGCATCACTTGCCCTCACTTCTTAGAGCTGAGCAGCACTAATCAAGCCAATTAGAAACTGCAGTACTCATTCAGAGAATATTAGATAAGCGAATGGCATCTTCCTATGATAGGTAAGCCCTATTAAATCACCACTGGAAAGACTAGTCTTGCAGGAGAGTTTTAATACCAGAGGAATGCAGACTGCACTTGCAATTGTAATCAGTAGGAAAACCAGTAACCTGTTTATAGCCCTGGGACCTGTTACTCAAGAAAAATGTGACATAACAGTGGTGACAAGTGCTGTAACATCCGGGTGAAAGCTGGTTAAAAATGGATAGGGTGTCCAACTACTCATGTCGGCTAACCCTGTGTAGACGTGGTCACTGACTACAGGGTCCCTGCATTCTGATAAATCATAGTCATCGCTCCCATAGAAGGCAGGACGAAACAAACAGACCTATGACCCTCTTCCTTGCAAAAGTCATCAAATGCTGGTTAATGATTGAAACATGAAACATTAGCTCATTCTACACCACACTGTTGAAGGTTGAGAGCCTGACAAACCATCAAAACCTCTAATGCATACTAGCCCAGGAAGTAATATGCAGAACCGCCCTGCTCCACACCTTCAAAGCTGAGGAATCCCTTGACAGCAAGATTGTAACTGAGACTTTAGTTAGGGCATGATTTCCATAAGTTGCTATACATTGGCATGGGTTATATTGTTCCTCAAAATCAGGTGTCAAGGTGGACTGAGGCCTTGGTGAAGATGGCTTCTCTTCTGGTGAACTTTACAGGGATCCCACTGATCCTAACCCATCACAGCGAATCATTACTGAGGCGGAAACGCGGTGGTGGGAACAGTCTATAATTGGCACCACTGAAGCCAGAATATCCTTAGCTCCATATATGAAGCCTATGCCTAGACATCGGCCCTATACACCTGACATTGAAAGGGTAGAGCCGACTGAGGTCACAGTTTGCTGCACCTAATTTCCAACTCCCTTACAGTGGCACAAGACAGAACAGCAGAACTGACCAAACCGAAAGGTGAGCAGGAGACCTTGGGCGGTAAAAGTCACTGCTCTGCCAAGAGGAAGGTTATATCAGCTCATATGACTGACATCCCAGTGCTAGGCACTGAACCTCATCATTTTATGTTGGCCAACTTTGCTATATCACTTCGCATGACGCTTTGCACATATGGAGACATATTGCATGTGAAGAGGTATGAGAAGATATTTGTTTTAGAGTAGGCGGCACTTATGAGTCACAGAGAATTTTGGGGGGTTTCCTTCTAAATTCCTCTCCGCTAAATCAGACCATTTTAACAGATAGAACTTGGCCCTAGACTGGGTTTATTTAGTATAATAAAAATTCATAATGCGTCTGAGTTGTTATCGCATTATCACCACCTGGAGTATAAGCCTTAATTGCTCACAGCTGCAACCTTTAAGAGACATGTTTAGAAAATGAATTGCTCTGGTATCCAAGATGAATGGGAAAGTGTTAGGTTTTGAAATACCAATGGTAAACATCAGCACTTGCCACACATACGTTCCAGTGACCACCTACTGCCACAGGACTTTGTACAGTGTGTATATCTCAGCCGTGAGACTGCCTGACAACTAATCTCAATTTTGCCACTTCACCTAAATAAGCTGGAAATAAGCACTGTACTCTAAATCTGGACAGGACCCACAACGCAGTGACATTCCCCTGAGAAGGGCAGTTGCTTGACCTTGCAATAAGAATCACTGCCGTCCCACATTTGGTCTAGTGAGCTAGCTGGAAATCTAGAACCAGTAGACACCGGCCTCCCATTTGGCTAAATAGTGTGCTCGTCAGTAATCACTTTTTCAACTTCTTCCCCTGCTCCCTTTTTGGTAAGAATGGGGAGTATTTAGATTAAATGTAAATGCTGCGAGTACGTGTGTATTTTAAACAAAGTGGACTGAATGTTACATGAGGGAGTGGGGAAGTGCCCAGTTTCGTGATGTAGCCATGATAATGCGGTATGGTGGTATACGTATAGCTTTTGCAGCAAGTGATGGTGTGCTGCAGTCTCAGGTCTACTACTTAAACTGTTTTATCCTGGGCAAATCATACTCTCTTGGTGCCTCTGTCTGCTGATCTGACAATGTAGCAGAACACTGTAAGAGCATACTTCCAGGACCGGTCATCGGCATGGTTTGCATGGGGGCTGTTTATCAGCTCAGCAGGGGGGTGGATTTGCACCTCTATAGCTGAAGTGCTCCTGAAGCTGCATTGTGCAGGACTCCTCCATTGCTCTAGCTCCTCCAAGCTAGTCAGTGATATGTACCTCTTTTACAGCTCATACATGCCTTCAAAGAGTGACACTTACAGTCAAGAGTGTCAGCAATGGCAGGGAACTCAAATGGGGACTAACCGTCACCCTGCGGTGCCTCTTTGAGAGCAGTGGGACAGAAGCCACAACTGCAGAAGAAATCTGAAAAAAAGTGCCATGAATGGGCCCTTCAATTTATCCCGTGCCTCGGGCACTCATACCAACCGGGCGGCGCAATGGTACCTGGATCCGCTGCCCCAACTACTGGCTCAGTTGGTGGATTGTGAAACTGAAACCTGCTGATGGCGACCATATTTCTTCCGTACTCATATGCAAGGCTGAGAATCAACACGCCACCTGCTGCAATAAGGCAGAAGTGCAGGCTGAGGATGATCCGCTCTGACTCACAGTGTCAATCAGAGAACTGCACACAATACCATTTCCAACCCTTACGGCGGCATTTCCTTGAAACAACACTGACATACCAAAGACTGGGCACCTCCTAAAATAACTGACCACAACCAGCCCCCACTCGACCAATACATAGCAAAATGAAAGGATCCATATAAATTAAGAGTGTCTGCACCAGAAGCATAACAGAAATACAGTTCTGCAGATAATAATTATTAACTTAATACCTGTCACTCGCTTCACAATATTAGAGGACGTGGGATGGCACTTTGGAGTTACATCAGCAGTTACACGGAGTATCTCCCTCTGCTTTCAATTAGTTCAGTGGTTCCCAACCTGTGGCCTCTAGGGGTCCGCGACTGCTTAGAAAATTAAATATTAACAAATGAGGTCCCCAGCTTTCAGTTATGTCTCATTGGGAGGTCCCCGGATCCTAATAATGATTTTGTGTGGGTCCCCGAATTCTTGTAATGATAAAGTGGGGGTCCACGGAAGTCAAAAGGTTGGGAACCCCTGAATTAGTTAATTTAGTGCAACTTCCCATCACCCGTGCTGGGTGTAGATCTATACCATGAAACAACATTTTTTAACCAAAAATTAAAGGAAAAGAGTGAAACCTAGTATAATACATTTTACACATTATTTAGAGCCACAATAGTCCAGGGGACATTGAAGTGTTCAGAATTTAAATTAAGTAATAGTGAACTAGGTGTTCCATGGCCTTAGTTTATTGACAAAACTGATGGTGAAGTAAAAGTATTGAACAAATGAAAAAATATGATGGTATCCCCATGGCATGGAAAAGAAATAGACTGTTGACACATTGCTTTGCTCTAAATAATGTATGAGGTCATTGATCTGTTGACTATGTCTGTTTTGTGAAATTATTAATTTGTTCATAGTACAGGTGTGATCGTGTTAATCATAGACCTGCACATGCGCAGAGTTAACGTATACACACTCAAGAGATGAATAATTGATAGAAGAGAGATACTTCGAGATACTGAGTGCCCAGACGCTGGTCTGCTTTATATGGGCCCAGACCCTTTAACAAAGAGAACTAGACCGAAATGAAGCAACTGCAGTTATGTACCACTCTTTGCGTTCAGACACACTTAGAATCTATTGGATAAACTGGTGCATAGCCGCCCGAGAAAGAAAGAAGTGAACCTACCTTTTAAAGTCACAGAGCCCGCGGTCACTACCCACCAGTCTTATGGGTGATGTGCAAACATTCAAAGCCACCGAAGGCAGCAGATCTAGGCCCATGAGTACCGTTGGAACAGTGTGGTTTGACAAACCGCTGCTGTTGCTTGTCTATGTCACCTCAGGTACATGGGGATGTCAAGCTGAAGATAATCAGTCTGAACGACTGAGCACAAAGGCACCATTAACCTCGTGAAACACTTTAATGAGAAAAAACACTGTGGGTGAATCAAAGGAGCTGCCTCGAAAAAACCAACCCAGGTCTAGTTTTAGCTTCAATGCGACTTATCCCACAATAATTGAAATTTTACTCTAAGCCACTACACTGAAGGATGACACGAAGATGCAAGCAATGTTCTAAGCATTAAAAGTCTGTCGATCTCTATGGAACTGAGAGCTCCATCCATAATCTGGGGCGCATGCACCAAACCCCATACAGTAGTAATAACAGGCTACGTACTGCATGTTGCCAAGAAAAATCACACTGGGACCTCTGAACTCGGTCCTGATGAATGTGCATGATGAGAAATGAATTAAGAGAATGCACAGAAACATATTAAAATCTATTCATGATGGGTCCCTCATTCTACCCTCCAGTTTTTTTACTTTTATGGGCAGGAAGGCCCAAGGGAAGCCATGCCAGCCTACATTCACACCCACTTTTACACAGCTGCAACAGTGTGCAAAGGCATAAAGGAGATGACTAGCTCCTAGGCAGAACCTCCTTCAAAATGGCGATTCAGCCACACCCATACGCCACCTAATTCCCAAAAGACAGGCTACAGGGTGACACGGAGCTTTAGGCAGGATGCTGTCTAGAACTAGGTGAGAAAACCCAAAATAAAGTATGATTCCTATGAATGTGAGGGTTTTACCTCCTATGTGACACACAGATAGCACATGTAGAAAGAATAGGTAATAGATGTAAAAATGAAAGGTTAGGTGGATTTGTAGAGCGCTGCTTGTCATCCGTGAGGGTATCCAGGCGCTGATTCAGTAGCCCAAACAAATTCATACTCTTTGTACGGACACAAAAATTCATCCGTACCACAATTCTAAATCGTCACTGGCTAAGTGGGAATTTCCGCACTGGCACCGACAACGAGTTGTTAGTCAAACTCTGAAATGATACAGAACATATTCAAAACACCGATATCCTAACAGGTTTATCAACAATCACTCCTCTTACACACATATCCACAAACTGATTCAGACAGCCAATCTTCTAATTATGAACTTGAAGATTTATGTTACTGTCAAAATAAAAACCTGCGTCCTCCCATGGAATGGAGTATTAAGCTATTGAGAGCATCAACACCTATATCTTCCGAGAAGCGTTTTGATTAACATTTATTGCTGTGTACCTCAAGGGGGGCCATGCAAAAGCCATGCGGGATTGTTGCAATTAATTTCCTTGGTGTACTAGATAAAAACCTCGTTCAAAGGCTGCAAGCTTCGTGAATGACAGCTGCCAGAAATATTACCAGCACACAGAGAAGGAACCACACTCGCCCCCTCTTCACCACTTCCACTGGCTGTCATTATCCGCTTGCATGTAATAAAAGACACACAAGGTATAATTCTGGTTCGAATCACATAAAACATTGGATCCAACTCTACATTCCACAAATGCCCCATAGCCAAGGAATTCCAGGAATGAATCAGATATTCTAAAGGCCAATTAAAAGACAGCAGAAATCAGTTCCCTTGCCTACTCTGGAGGATCAAGCTGTCCCAAGCTCAGAGGTTGGATAGGCAATCTACCTGCTAGTCTCTTTTTCAATAGGTATGACGAAACCTACGAGGACTCTTACACGTACTCACAGAGATCGGTACTTGGAAAAGAAATACAACTGGAGCCATGTAAAAAGGACAACAATCATACTCAACAGTGATAAGTACTTTCCACGTATCAACTCCATAACTCTCAAATACAAACTTAAGTCATTGATCTTCAAAAAAGCCAACAAACGCAGTTGACACAAACCGGATCAGAGACTTTCTGGGAAACACTGAAGCCAATAATGCAATGGGAAATTCTAAACTCAGTTTTTTTTGCATGGTGAACATTTCTGGGTGCCACCATGATGGTTTAGGGAAGCATATACAACCAGCACACTCACCGACCATGCAATTATCAGGTCCTGAAAAACACCCTTCGGATTCCTCAATTCCCTTTTCCACATGTCCCTACTCTGAAGCAGAGACATCTTACCACAGACTGCTACCTCCAGTTTCCCTACTGCATCCCGAACTTTCCAACCAATGGGCCTCTGAGGAAGATAACCCTTGCGCCCAGAATCCACGTTGTTTTAACACTGTACATGTTAGAAACCACAGGCATAAAAGGACAGCTTAAACCCATCTATTTTGCTTCACGTTTTGGAATATTTGTAGTTACTGCGATGCTTGGGTTTTAATTTCACAGCAATATAAATCCTATCCAAGCAAATCAAATATAGTTAAAAGGAAAGTGGCAAGTAAGAGCTGTATTGGTGAGAAGGAGGCAAAGCCGTAATGAATGCTCTGGGGATAACATAATGTGGTAATACTCAATTATAGTCCACAATTTACTATCATTCTGTTGCCTCCAATTCAATTGGTTTTCCACATTTTATCACAGGAGCTCATTACAGAAGTATTCTTTCAGTAAAACACATTTGGTTCTTGTAAACAGAGTATTTTAAGAGGCATCAAAATAACTCTCTAAAAACTCTTTCCGTGTGTCCTATCTAGGAGGTACAGATGTGTGTATTTAGGCATTGGATTTAGAGAGCATGAATATAGCTCTCAAGCAAGCAAAAAGCTGCACAAAAAAGGAGGGGTTATCTCTGGGGCAACCTCAAAGATCCTCCTCCCTGATGAATCCTGACAAAGATGCCAGATTCTCTGGTTCAGATATGTAGCTTATATCCTGTTTATACTAAGGTTAGGACATTTCTATAATACGTCTCACACCTTTAAAGCTGGTGTCAACGGAATCCTTTGCTTCTGAGTGAATCTTTTGTAGTCTACTTAATGCCTCTCCCGCAAGCTACCCGATATTCAAGGGTAACTTAGCCATGGATTCATCTTTTTGTCTAAGATCAACACTTCGCAGACTACTCCTGCTGACAAGCCATTTGGCCCAATGGCAGGATAATGATCACCTCTGTCATTCAGCAGCTCTCAGTAAACTACAAAGCAAGTGCTATTCTACTACCTACTCAGTGTCACAATTTCCTGAGAATCAGGCTCCTGTTCAACCACAAATAACAAAAAGGCATTCCACCAGGGATTTTCTTTTCAGGCTTCAACTTGAAGAACTAACTGACGGATCGCAATTACTGCCTTCAGGGTTTGCATTCAGCTCAGGTTATTCTCATCCTTATAGAAACCACGCCTATTGGCTAAGCCTTGGCTATGATGCTTTGCTTAATACTGGGGTTCTTTATGTGGCTGCTTTGCCATCAGGCAATTATGGAGACCATACCAGTTGCTGGGAACTTATCCCCAAACTTGAACATCGTACTGGTCATTTTAATGCGGTCTACTACAGATCCCTGCTGTGCAATAAAAAGTGCTAAAAGGCGAAGTATTTGGCGAATTCATAGTATATAAAAACCAAGTAACATAACTTAATAAAAACAAAAAAATAAATGAAAAACCGGATTAGGTAGAATAATTGTAGCCCTTACCATGGCTAGCTCTGCTTCCAGCTCCTTGATCCTATTGTCTTTAAGGTCCAGCTGAGATCTGAGAGAACTGGCATGGTCGGTCGCCTCTTTCGATTGCCGCCGTAGCTCCCACTTTTCTCGCTCTAGAAGGTCCTTTTCTTTCGCAAGAGATTTTACTGCATCTTCACTCTCCTACATAAACAAAGACAAAAGCTGATAGATTTTTAAGGGCACACACTCTCACCATAGTTAACAATAAATCTGTCCAATTTCCTGGGAGAGTTGTCCTTTAGACACCTTATAAAATTATTAAAGCATGTTGATATTCACATTAATAATAACAGAAAGAAAAAAATATTTATAACACAAGAAAGTAACTCTAAAAAAAATTAAGATGTATTTATTTAGGAAAAATGTATACAGATCATACTTGAAAAATTGTATAGAACCGGACATTACTAATCTTCTATAAGTTTAGTTTTGTTCCCCCTTAGGAACCTTCCTATTCTCTTTAATGGTGCCGCATGCGTGGGCACTCCAGGAGTACTTACTTATGAAGATCTGCTGAAAGTAGATTGAGAGGACAACATGGCATCATAGACTAGGCCTATCTCCTCATATCTAGACAGACTTCTTTTATCAAAGATCATACCGGCGTTCACCTTCAAGCTTACTGTCTCCTGAGGATGTCATTTTAGGATGACAAGATTTGTTTTGTAAAATTTAGGTGCACAATTGTCAGATTTATATTCTGTTTTTATGGGTGTGGTACCATCTGTAGTCCTTTCTTTTTTCTGAATCCACTAATCTTTCTCCTTCGTCTAGTGAGGCAAGGAGTAGAACCACCATTTCCGCTGTCTTGTCTACCTCCTACATCTCCCTTGGCTCTTCTTATCCTTGATCTGGCCTCTTTTTTTGTTAATTTCCCTCAACACCCCTATCACACTAAGCAACTTACTCTTCTCGCCCCCTTCTCCATATCCTAACTCTCTTTACCGAGCTTCCTTTGCTTTGCTTTTTGTTACTGGACCAGTTATGTGACCTGTTTCTGGTACGGAACAGAGTAATCCTAGACTACTGCAACCTATTTCTTTTGGTACGAAAGATATTGCTAAGATTTTTAGGTCGAGCCGCCCAGAAAGAGCAGGCTTTCTGGTTGCAAAAGACCTATTAGTTTACAAAGACACTACGGTGGGCTGAAAACCCCCTATGCATACCATTGGTGTGTTTTTAAGTCACTCTTGTGCTTGTTTTTTATTCAATGGCTTCTGTTTCCCATCTTGTATTTGTGCCTCTCCTTGAGCATAGCCTCTTTACTTTTGTCCTTACATTGATCACCTTTAAGTAATACCATGTTGCTCACTCACCTTCATGTGCTCCTCCCCATACGCTCTATGTTGCTCTTGCCTTTGTGCTTCTCCCTTTGCCTTGAAATGTTCTACCCCTCGTGTGCAACTCCCCTGCCCTCTTTGTGGCTCCCTTCCCCCACTACCCCCACCTGCTTCCACAACCTGCTCCTCTGTTGCCCCCCGGAGAACTATTTTAATTAAGATCAGGCAGCAAACTGACACTCATCTTTACTAAGAGAAGGCTTTTGTGCTTCTTTATTTTCAAATGTTTTTTTATTTACTAATCAATCTTGGATTGCTATTTGAGAAGAAAAATTATACCTGCATTATGTGGATGTCATATGAGGCATTCACGCACCAGCAAAGGTTTGCAACCGTGCATGGTAGCTTTTTTTTTCCACTTGTTTATGCTGTACACATTTTTGCCGATGGTGTACACTGAAAAATAAGCATTGGCAGAGCCAATTGGTCATAAAGGCAAAACTCTTGGTTTTGCCAATGCATGTTTCATGCTGTACTCCCCAATCTAGAATTCGTAATTTTGAATTTTCATTGATAGGGCACTCTTGTTAAAAAAGGTTTCAGCTGCCACCGTAAAAAGACCTAAAACCTATGGTTAAGTATATTATTTAAGGGCTGTCAGTGATGAAATGAGACTGCATCTGGACACACCTAACCTTTGATACTGAAGCGCCTCTATCAAATGTCCTTAAAAGTTGCCAGAGCACGTCATCATGTAAATATTTGGTACCAGCCTTTGCTCCACTTCCTCATCCATGAATTAGGCCACCTGTGTTTCAGCATGAGCCCAGTATATCCGGGTAACCTTCTGCTATGATGCATATTATTGGGCTACCCCAGGAATTTCCTCCTCTGCTCAATTATTATAACACCAATGTTCATTAGCTTCCTTTTCGCCGCCTCAGGGTACCCAAATTCCTTCGCTTAGCGCTTTGATTCTATTTACTTTTAGCCATGCTCCACATCTTTAGGCATCTTTTTTTTAAAACATTGATAATGCCACTAGGCCTTGCAAAGGAGAAACCTATTGGCTTTGTAAATGCTTGTTTTTTCTTTACAAGAGATTCCGCAAGCACAGTGCAAGTAAAACCTAAAAAACGCCTAGTCTGCAAAGGCCTGGACGTGATACTAAAAACAATTTAAACAAACTGGTATGAATTCGTTTGTAACATGACTCTTCCTCTTTGTTTAATGTTTAGTCATGGATCATTAACTCAGCGCTAGAACATTTTTAAAATTGTTCTCACTTTATGTTTGCTGTTTGAATAATGAAAAGATAAGGGCAAAAAAAAAAAGAAAAAACTGTTTTAGCTGAATGTGCTTATATTTGGGCAGGCCAAGACATTAACATGCCGGTGGTGTTAGCTCTAATTTCCCCCACCTGGGGTTATTAAAAGTAGACATATAAGCACACAGAGTGGTATTCAAACACTACCCTCCTTTAAACTACACAGAACTGCGCTGATCTCTTAATCAATGAGGCGTCTTAGTCTCTGGGGCGGAAGTCTGGGGACACTGTCTGTGCTGACTATCCTTTAAACTTCCAATATGAGCTCACGCGCTGCAACACTTATGCCTCGGCCTTAGAGTCCGCCAGAAGGAGAGGAGGGCTAGTTACAGGTACGCAGGGTGCGGCTTGTGTGAAAGGGTGAGTGAGTGTGAATGGGAGGCGCTCATTTGAGTGGAGTGAGGGGGTGTTTCCAGCACAATGGTTCACAGATAGAACTAGCCGATTACCCCATACCGTGTATAACTGCCAGTGCTGGATTTTTAGCATTCCACTGACTGCATCCTGGGAGTTGTAGTTCTACGGTTATTGTTGTTGGGGAGTGACACTTGCCAGCACCGAGAGAGCAGGGGCTAAAGATGTACACATGCAGTGTGGCCTCTTGTAAACTATGCTCTTCTGTGGGTGTATGGGGGGTCCCTCCTTGTTTTTCAGTGGTACAGCGTGCCGCCTGGTGGGTGGAGATTTTGGGGAGGAGTTAATATTGGGCATGTTCAATAATAGAGGTGACTGTTGTGATGAAGGGTACTCGCTCGTGGAGTTGTTGGAGAGGGACACGCCTTTTAGTCAGAGTTGTACTGTGTGTTGTAATTCTATAGGTCTTTGTACTCCATTGCGGAACATCAAAGCACATGTTCGGTAACACCTGTGCATCGTTGGCACAGTTTTGATTTTTCTGCTCTTCTGTACGGAGAGCCTTTTGAAGTCATGAACGGCTGATCAGAGAAATGCTCATATCTTGGGGTGCAGTGCCAGAAGTTCTCCAGATAGAACATCAAATATGGTAATAGTTTCTACAGTACTGTTTTTTCTTTGCATTACGGGACACAGCTCGCAATTTGTAAGGTGAAAATGCATTACAAGTGACAGAATGCAAGAATAAAATCTTGGAATGAGCGAACCTCTCGTGCGCGGCATGTTACAGCCCGGAAGATCTGTCCACTCAAATTGTTATCATGTACACTGCCATGTTTCGCCACCTGGCCTGCCAGCATGCTAGTGTGTGCTGTGCTGATGCAGGCGCCTTGAAGAGACTGGACTTTAAAACTGAGATGGCTATGGTGGGGCACCGAACGACGCAGGGTGGGATAGTGCAATGAGGGAGACAGAAGGGGCAATGGCAGACACGGAAGGAGGCAACGAGCGATGCAGGAGTGGGTAATCAAGATGTGGGGCAGAAAGACCATGGGAAGACTGATTACAAACACGCATTCGTATGGAATGCTAAGAAGAAAGTAAAAAATAACAGTATTTTGTGAAGCACACGACCAGTGGAAGGACACCGTCTATGAACTGGAAGATGTACTTGGTCCATGCTCCGTGGAATGGTCAAACAGTTGACGCAAAAGAGGAAGCAGTAGGCACTGCTGAGTCAGAAGCAAAGGAACCAGAGTGGCTTGTGTAAGCCTTTCTAACGTCTTATACACCGCTCCTTTGATTTAATCCTTACACTATTAGAAGCATGTTTTATAAGACTGAGTCTAAATGATACTTACATAGTGTTTTATCAAACCATTTGAAAAAGGAACAATTTTTTTTAAAATCAACTGCAAACAGGTAAAGAACAATTCAGCCCCTCCAGGATCCGCCAGACAACCCTACTTAGTGAATTTAACAACCTTGCTTCAACTAAATGAAACACCTGATCAGCTTACAACAATAAACTCCCTTGAAGTATTCCCTACATGGTTTTCACCTCATTCCTGCTTAGCCTAGTGTTCACTCCTGTACAACCTAAAACAAATCTTAAAGCAGCTGGGAGCCGCAACGTATGTTGAATCCCTTCTCCAGCAGGTAGCCATGGTGTTGTTCTTGAAAGTATTTGGAGGAAGAAGGTTGACAGGGCAGTAAGTTCTTTCAGGAGTCCCCAAAGAGGCCTTCTCTTAACTGAGTTCAGGGCATCAGATTTCACTATTGCTATTCGGGCCACTCCCAGAGATACCCTCGATGGAATCTCTAGCTCCTAACCCATCTGTGCACCACTGAAAGAAGTGGATCATTGGGGGTAAGAGGTGCCCACAGGCATAAGGCAGGAGATGCCACTGTTCGGGGGGGGGGGGGGCACTGGTTACTGCCTGAAGACAGGTGGGGAAGGCAGGAAGGGAGAGTTAACAATGATCAAATGTGCTCTTGAAGAATCCAGAGTACCCTTGTCCCAGCCTAGTGTTGGAGAGCCACGTCGTCACACTTAAACAGCAGGATGCATTTAGGTTGCAATCGCAAACTCTGACGAAGAAGCAATTTATTCCATCCTCAATCACCTGCAAGGCATCAAGGGCTATCAGGGAGGAAGAAACATGACTCACACAGTGGCCCACAGACATAAGGAAAGTACAACAGGCCACATTAAGTGACTTCCAAAGCCTGAATAAGACTGGAGATAAACAGTAGACCTCTCTGGACCACAGTGAGAGGAGCAATGCAACAGCACCCATCAGACTCCCACAAAATGGCTGACATAACAGCTTACCCCAGTTTGGACATGAGGGTTGTGTACACATTCACGAAGCACTGTGTACTCAACCTGCCCCAGGTGTGGGTACATCATGAACCTCACTGGCGTAAGCATATCAGGTTGAAAGAACACTTTGGCAAAGGACGATGAGAAACGTATCTATGGGGAACAGGCCAGATGTCAGGAGAACCCGGTCAATGGCCAAATCTGCCTACAAGCAAATGGTAAAGAACCCATAAGGTAAAGAGCTGCTCTTGTTGCACCCAACACTTTGCACCAAGACTGAAGAGTGAGCAGCAAGAGCAGAAGGAAGTGAGCATATTTCTCCAAATTTGTAGCCAACACAGAAGACAACAGAGCTCTGGAACAATCTGTTTGGGGGAGCATAACATGGAGATAGTTTGAACGATTTCCCTCTGCAGCATATGTAAACATCTGGATGGGGTTGAGAGTAAAAGATAAGTTTTGAGTATACTAGAAGACTGAGCATGCAACTTGGTGCATGGGCATTATCCTGCGTGTAACGGTACTAAGTGATAAAAAAACAGAATGATTATTAAGGTAGATCTGCAACAACCTTACCGACCCATGACTCAGTCTTGAGTATGAAGAAGTCTTTTGACATGAAGGAAACTGAAGGTGAATATGGATGATTTGGGGCACAAGGGGTGCTCCTAGAATTAAATGTGCGAACCTGTGAAGGGCCCTCTGGTGGGGGAGTGAGATACCCTCTCCTCTGTGGTGTACACAGTCCCAACACCTACGCAAGCATACAGGACAACGGAGGAGTAGGAATTTGGTAATTCCGACGTGCCTGCAGGGGGCAACACCATGGGTGGAAATGCTTGGCACACATGTCCAAGACCCACCTTGAATCTGTGAACATCTACTATCTTGCTCCTCGTTTGACCGGTTCTGCGTTCATTTTGAACCCAATCACACACACACCAGAAGTTATGTTTTTTAATGAATGGGAAGAATTTGAAAGGCTTACTTTTCTGTGTTGCTCGTAGTTCCTGATGAAGTCTCGCAGTTGTTCCTCTCGACTTTCCAGTGTGGCATACAGCTGCTGCATTTGGCTTACCAGTTCGGTTTTCTCCACCTTTAATCGTTTTCGGTCTGCCTTCATTGCTGCGTAGAAGAAACATAAAATGTTTCAGAAACAATGGAAAATCAAGTAGAAATCCTGATATGTGGTGCTCCTGAGATAAATGTTTCAAAGACATTGTCTTTTGAAGATGGGTCGCGTCGCACATGAATGTCAGCTGTAAACTTTGACCAGCAGATCTTGGAAACAAATATGACTGTTACATACGAACTTTCAGTTTCTCTCTGTTACATACATTTCCAGAATGTAACCCCAAATCTCAGGCTCGTCAATACTAATCATCACGCCGATTTTTCTCGCAACATTTACTGTCAAGACACTTGTTTACGATTGCCAATAGCCCCGACAAACCATGTATTCATTACAAGCACTCAACTAGTAAATAAAGTCCCTGTTCGTATTCAGTGTATACAAATAAACCCGATGAACAGTCATCGTGGGGCTCACTGGACTGGGTACTCAAGACAATCCAGTAAGTACCGAGTTAGTTTTGAAGGGCCTAGTTTTGGAACATCTAATTATAACGTTCGATCGGTAGCAATACTGGCCCTTTAAAAAGCAGGTCGCGCAACGTTCCCCTTTTTCTCAGTTGTCTCTGGCAACTTTTTCATTTTAATCTTTAAATGACCTGTGGTGGACTATTGGCTAAGAGTCCAAATGCTGGGATACTTGTGACGGCTGTAGAAAAAACAAGAATGACTCAGCACCTCAAACTGGAATTTCAGACCCACTTCAGGAATCTAAACGTAACAATGCGAGTCCCGAGATCCCATTGTAGCTATGGCAGAACAAGTCACGAGCCTGCTCCGTGTTCTTCCTCTCCTAAGATTGGCACAACGTAAAACCCCCTGCGGAATGTGAAGGGGACCACTGAGTCCCCAATATCTCACAGGCTTTCAATAGCCTCTAGGGCGGAATGCCCCCTCCCCTTCAGCCCCCAGGTATTACCTGGGGCCCTGAAGAGCTGCGACCCTGCACCGCATGCCGCGTGGGCCTACCTTACACCCCTGCCTCATCTGCTTAAATCGAAATGAAAAAGAGATAATAAACCACCTCGTTCATCATCGGGAGAATCCACGATGGCAATATAGCGGACGAAACAAGCCAAAGAGGGCACTTCCATGTGTCCTTCAACTTGACTTTGGGACCATCTGCCCAGACTCCTGAGAATGCCCTCTCTATTATCAAATATGCTCATGTACTATAAAATGAAAGGGAAATGGTCTATGAAATCATGTTCTAAATTTCTGATTAAAACAAATGTGTTTATAAAAATCTCCTTCAATAACTTTTTTTGCACAAAATGTCACCTAAAAGATTATTCTGTGAATATGTACAACATGGCAACTTCATAAAATGATCAGGTTTCTCTCTCTCTAGTGAAAACTTTGCTGGTAGAATGTTTCTTGACAACAACCTTATTATATACCAGACTGAAATGCAAAAGTTTTTATAGTAAATGTTCCCACTGCGCATCTACTAGACAGAAATTCATCGACCTAGAAAATATCAGTAAAGCTAAAGGTAAATAAGGGTATTATGTTGTGTTTTGAGGATGTCGCAATTTTCTACATCCGGGCCTGGGACTCTGCATCAATGGTTCACCCACTCCAAGTCTGGCCAGGTACAACGCTTCCCTCTGTAGACGACGGCTCTGCTTCCCTCTGTAGACGACGGCTCTGCTTCCCTCTGTAGACGACGGCTCTGCTTCCCTCTGTAGACGACGGCTCTGCTTCCCTCTGTAGACGACGGCTCTGCTTCCCTCTGTAGACGACGGCTCTGCTTCCCTCTGTAGACGACGGCTCTGCTTCCCTCTGTAGACGACGGCTCTGCTTCCCTCTGTAGACGACGGCTCTGCTTCCCTCTGTAGACGACTGCCTGCTTCCCTCTGTAGACGACTGCTCTGCTTCCCTCTGTAGACGACTGCTCTGCTTCCCTCTGTAGACGACGGCTCTGCTTCCCTCTGTAGACGACGGCTCTGCTTCCCTCTGTAGACGACTGCTCTGCTTCCCTCTGTAGACGACTGCTCTGCTTCCCTCTGTAGACGACTGCTCTGCTTCCCTCTGTAGACGACTGCTCTGCTTCCCTCTGTAGACGACTGCTCTGCTTCCCTCTGTAGACGACGGCTCTGCTTCCCTCTGTAGACGACGGCTCTGCTTCCCTCTGTAGACGACTGCCTGCTTCCCTCTGTAGACGACTGCTCTGCTTCCCTCTGTAGACGACTGCTCTGCTTCCCTCTGTAGACGACTGCTCTGCTTCCCTCTGTAGACGACTGCTCTGCTTCCCTCTGTAGACGACTGCTCTGCTTCCCCAGGTAACAAGCGCTGCCTAGAGTGGATTTTCATTTTTCAAGTTGTCTCTTTTGTTAAAGTCCCTTTTTTGTTTACTAACACAGCTGGGTCATTGCGACCAATGTCACAGCATCCCGGCAGTATCACTGGAAGGACTTTCATATGATCTGTGTAAGCAAGCGATGGGTACAGACAAAATGGAGCTCATTTCATAAAGTATAAAACCCGCCAGGGTACATGAACCACACACTTCTTATGAATGCCCACATCACTCACTTAACCAATTATGAGTACAATCATCGACAGGCCTTTTTGCAACTGAGTCGTAGTACCGCCCGCCTCTATGCTACCAGCATACACCAGAGACTTGTTCCAGACAGCATGCTGTTCAGTCTCCCAGCTGTCCACACAAAGCTTTCAAGTTTCCCAGTTCCAAGCACAATTTCAGTATCAGTTTAGTCTGCAGTTAGCCTAAACATTTTGCTTTTACTAAAAGTATATGTATATCACACTAACAAGGGGTTTACACTATTCCTCTTCATTCACTGGTTTGTTATTGGGTCATTTACATTATTCGTCCACCCACTACAGCATAGGGCAGTGAGTCAGCTCATTTCAGCCACTGGCTAGCTTTACTGCGTATGACAGTATCCTGCTGTTTGACAGACAGAACATTCATGCACCAAGTAGGCCCCTTCAGTGCAAGGGGCTACTATGGCAATATGTGCTTTTGAGGCCCAAAAATACTGACTAGGGCCTGGCAGTTTCCTCAACAATAAAGTTTTGCAAAAAACATGACAAAACAAGCCAGCTTTCTCTCCTCTTACTCATTGACTTTATGTTTGTCTTTTGGCTAGGTTTGCACTACATAAATACATGCCTACTGGCCTGGCCAATGCTTGTGTTTTCTTTGCATTCTGGGATTTGTAGTGTTGTTTATCTAAACCAGCCGACACTGAGATAATCTCTACCATGTAATGACATACGGACAGAAGGAATGGGGTTTAAAGGATGAGCTATGGAGAGTTGAAGACTTTGCCTAATCCCAACCCTCCTGACCACTGACTAAGCACCCACCCATACCCCGCCCCATAAACAGAAAGACAAATGGAGGACTAGGAGAAATGTTAAAAGTCTGTTGATTCCATAAAAAAAAAGTACTACAGTTACTTAAATGCAAAGAATAGTGTTGGACTGAACGAGTGACTCAAGCGTCGACCTGGGAAACCAAGGACTCCGAGAACTCCGTGATTGCGCTGGGTTTTACACAGCGCAATCACGCATGTTTTTTTTCTTTCAATTTATGTGGCAAGAAAAGTCCGGTTAGG
The DNA here is from genome assembly GCF_031143425.1 of Pleurodeles waltl. Taxonomy (NCBI): domain Eukaryota; kingdom Metazoa; phylum Chordata; class Amphibia; order Caudata; family Salamandridae; genus Pleurodeles; species Pleurodeles waltl. Next base: position 1,419,286,750 of record NC_090445.1, read on the forward strand.
AGTTTACAATGCTAATAGCTCTATCTCAAACAAATGCGAGACCCGTTGCATTCCAAATGCTTGTATATATTGCGCTTCATGCAGGGGCGTAAAACAGGCTGCTGCGGCACAGGGTGTCCCAAGCTTTCAGGGGCCCTATTTCGCACAAAGCCAATCAGTGCTGTCAATAGGCAGGTACTGTCCGGTACTCAGTACCAGCACTTCTTTAATCTGAAAGGGAAAGTACCTGTATGTCTTAGCACTACTGCATTACATTAGAAGGGAGAGTACCTGCACTACCCAGCACTGCTGCATTACATTTAACGGGAAAGTACCACCAGCTCTTCTCAGGAGCAAACATGTGCTCTAAATTGTGATCACCCACAATTCGATGTTTCCATCTAAAACACTGCAATGAATATTTGTGAGATATGGGACATTAAGGGGACCCTCAGTCTGCACATTACACGGGCGGTCGGCCGGTCCCATCATTTTACGTTACGCCACTGACGTCATGTCACACGTGGCCCAGCAATTTCTAAGCTCTGAAACTATCAGGTGTTACTCTGTAAATATCAGATGTTCAGTTCGCTGACTTCAGGAGTCCTGGAGACTGAGTCGCCTTTGCCGGGAATTCAAAACCGTAAACTCCATTGGTAAAGACGCTGGTAGGACCGACTCGGAAGGAAAAAACGTGCCCTGTGCACATGAGACCTTTAGCAGTTCTTATTCTAGTTACGCTTTTATACCAGACATGCTGACTGGAATAGCTCCAAGTGGACAAGTATCATCACAACCCTTCATGGTGGTTTTTCGTTACTTAATTCAGAGTCTGTGGAGCGCCCAGCTGAGTTACGGTTAGATATGCGCCATCTTCCCGCTTCACTCATCCTACCACGGGGAGTCTGGAGAGCGCGAGGGACAAGCAGTGTGATCATGGAAATTCCGCGAAGCCATCTTTGAAATGAATACACCACAGAGGTAACGTGAACTGAGAGAAAGAGGGAAGGAAAACATTTGCTATCTGGAAGCACGGAGAAAAGACTGTCTTGTCTTGTGTGTGTTGTTATTCACAATTGTTTATCTTATTTATAGACTTAACGAGAAGGTAAACAATGCTATCCATAGGCCTTGACTGACAGGAAAGATTAGTGCTACAGTGCATGGTATCATCGTCCAGGCTGTGAGGAAACAAGGAGGTGGGGGAGTAGGGGTTGGCAGTGCTTAATTTGAGCGGGTGGTTTCCGCTGCTCGGCACCAGCACTTTGTCAACACTGGTTCTTGTGACAACCTGCCACATAGGTGGCGCTGTTTGTTTTGTTTTTTGAGGAGCAAAACAGCCGCTGCTCAATAATTGAATATACATTCAAATCACAAATACCTGCCATCTAAAGCTATACGAATAGCTGGGTGACACATATTCATCTAATGTATATTTAAAGTCTGAATTATCACACTTGTATGAGCGTGATGACCAGTGGTTGCAATGGGTGGTGTAAGCTGCAGTGGCCTCCTGACAAGGGCCCTTTTTTTTTTTTTACTTTACTAATTAAGCACCGGGTTGGGATCAAAAGAGGTGTAAAATGCATGGAAATAATTAAGTTGTCACCAAACTACAAATAGCTGCAAATGATGTAGGTGCACTGCCAGAAGGGACTGGAGATCAGAATCACGAGGAGGACAAAGAAGACAGGAAGGTGGTAAAGATGTGGAGCTGGACAAGCAGAGTTTTGAGGACTTTTTGGA